>NC_056733.1:140927268-141052268 GCF_019279795.1 Protopterus annectens | reverse complement strand
GTGTTTGGAAGTCGCAAGCCCATGAGCCCCCAAATGGAAACTGTGGGACTGAGATCCCCACTCATGGACAGTCACCACTGCAACTTCACGGCCCCAGGGTGGCTGTGCTGGGGGCTGGGTAGGAGGGGCAGGGTCACCTTCTAATTGCACCATGC
Organism: Protopterus annectens; assembly: GCF_019279795.1. Taxonomy (NCBI): domain Eukaryota; kingdom Metazoa; phylum Chordata; order Ceratodontiformes; family Protopteridae; genus Protopterus; species Protopterus annectens. The sequence goes on along the minus strand of NC_056733.1, from coordinate 141,052,113 downwards.
AGCTGTCAAGCTAGCGTAACCAGTCTCGATACTCCATGTCAAGCTCCCTACCCTCCACGTCCTGGACATGATGGCAAATGACAGGTAAGTCTCCACTCCCACTCCTGAGGGGCGCCCAGCCCCATCCCCTGTGGTGGTTCCACCCAAAGGTGGTGCAGGGCCAATGGAGGAAAATGTCCCAGGCTAGGCCCCAGATGTGCTGGTGCCCAGTGCCATGGCCAGCTGAGGTGGGACAGGTGGGTCCACCGGGACCGGCCTTCCCGTATGAGCTATGGTGTTGCAGTTTTAAGAATGATACCGGTTAGTAATAGTCAACAGCATTCAGGTTTAGTTATAACAGTATACATAGGTATTCCCATTAACCCAAGACACCAGATTTACAACAGTTGCAGAGCAAGCAGAACACATGCATATATGGGACAACAGTGGCCATTTCAACAGCATGCAGGTTTCATTGATGGCAACAGGCCACCAGTATGAGGGTATTTTAATGTGGCACATGTATAGAACCAAATGTGAATATTTGTAAACCAATAGGACATATGTCCCAACCAAAGTATGGCGTGTACACGTACCCATTGAGGTGTGTAATTGGGTTATTGTTGCACATATGGTGGGGGTGAGAGAGAGAGAAGTCAGTTAACAAATAATATATCCCTGTAGTTTTCACAACTTTCTTAGTCACTGTAGTGATCTGTCCCTTACATGTATTACTAAACTACCCAATGTCCTTACTTTGTACAATGGTATGTTTGTAGATTAGTATATACGTGGACTGTGTCTTAAGTATAGTCTACACCTCTTACCTGTTATAGCTGTTGAGAAAATCATTGTTAACACTACCTGACAAATTCTACACATACTCCTAGATGCCATGCTTGTAGACAAGTATATGAGTGAACTGTGTTGTACCTACAGCCTATGCCTCTTACCTGTTATAGCTGTGGGGCAAATCTTTGTTAACACTACCTGACAAATTCTACACATACTCCCAGATGCTATGTTGATGTTATACACATACCTAACAGTCCATTATTGCACACACTCTGGTCAAGGCTTGACAGGATGCAGGTGTTAATGTGACATATTTTGGAATAGCTGTCATACACTTTGGGTGAGATGCTACAATGACAGGTTTGTTTCCATATACATTCTCTTTTTATGTTCAGGTCTGACTATCCATTATATGTCAGTATAAGCTGCCTACATTTCTTGGATCATCACACTTTTTTGTCAGGGGAACAGGTTTCTGGCAGCAGATTTGGGTCCGTTATCTGGACATGCTGGACAGATCAGAACAGTTGAGGGGTATGACTATGCATACAGCTTACTACCTGAACATTCTGCCACAGTCTGTAGAGTTGATGGTTATGATTATGCTTACAGAGTACTATCTGAACATTCTAGTAAAGTCTGTACAGTTGGGTCTAATTATGCATACAGCTTTCTATCTGAACATTCTCGCAAACTCTGTACAGTTGTGGGGTAGGATTATACATGCAACTTACTACAACTCCTGGGATTCAAACCCCTGCTGTGTGTGGCAAAAATATTACAGATAACATCACAATACACTGTGCCATCAGGGAATTGATGTAAAGTGTTGCAGTGGTTTCTGTCTAAGTCTCCCTCAGGTGTTCTATATGACTGACCTCTTGGGACTTCCAACATTGTTATACTGAACTTTCTACACATTTTAAATGCATTCAGCAGTGTGGGTAAGACTGCTTAATACAACAGTACTATTTATAGAATGCAACACTACAACAACATATGAAAGCCGAATGTACACAAGCACTCCAGGGGTTATACTTTTAATCACTAGATATTACACCTTTTTTCCACACAACATATATGACAGTCTTCCTGCCATATTTTCTGGTTTATTCAGGAAATCCTATACACAATACATTTTTATACTGGTACAACACTTTCTAGTATTGTTATATTTATTTGTTATGACAGTACATGCAAGAATATTACTAACCTGCCTCGCAACACAGCCTTTGCAGCCTAGCAGCATGGGCTTGCTGGTTCACAGCCCACTCATCTGCAGCTGTCAGAGAAATACAGTGATATTTAACCATTACCTATCCATTGTATACACACGCTAGGCAAGCATTATCTACATAGTAGAATGAGTACTTAGTGCTGGGGCATCAGCCATCTGCCTGGATTCTTGGATCCACTGGTCCAAGAGATCACCCCTCCCCCACTTCAGGTCAGCATGGTGATGCCTGACGTGCTTAGCAGTCCGAGGGATACCAGCGACACTGGTGAGGTCACGGGGGAGACTGTCCCAGGCCTCCACTTTATACTGAGAGCTCTGGTACTGGCCCTGCAGTATTCTCTCCTCATGGTGTTTTACCTGGAGCCATACCATGAATCTGGATTCCTGGGTGCCCCAGCGCTGCACTCTAAATCAAGTGCCTTCCCCAACTGCAGCCATTCTGCCTACAGTAAAGAGCTGCAACTAGTTATGGGAATTATTGGCACCTGTGGGGTTTAAATACGCCTGATTTCCCACACTTTCCTGTGATTGGACAGTTTTGAAAAGGCTAAGCTATGGACACACCTGCTTAGCTAATGTTGGCATTGCTTAAAGGGGCATACCACTCGGCAGATTTAGTTAGCCGGCCTACACATTGCTTATACCACGTAAGCTGACCTGTGCAATGCTTAGCGTCACTTAATATTAATTAGCATTATATTTTCCTTTTGGCATTGATTTATTATTTGTTATATGTTATATCTGTGTCTGGTATCTGTGATTCATGTCTACTTACACTATATGGGGTCCTGGGGAATTCAACACTTTATTACAATAATGCCTCACATCTGGCTTTACTGCAGTACTCCAGTTCACATATTTATGTTATGTAGCAGGTTATACAATATCACACTGTACATAGATTCATTTCACATGTTCAGTTGGATTTTCCTATGGTGAAGATTTGTTTGTTGAAACCTCAATATTATGTACTGCAGTGATGGCATAGTGGTTAACTACTGTGACTGCAGTGTACAGGGTCCTGGGTTCAAGCCTTGGAGAGGATATTTATTTTGTTGCTGGGCAGAACACGGCCATTGGATACAGAGTGATTAAGGCACTTTAAAGCAGTTGTAAGCATGTGTGCGCATGTTTGTGCGGAGCTAAGCACTGCTATCTTCCGGTTACAGTTTCTTATATTCAGTAAGCTTCCAGATTGCTTAATCTGTGTAGGCAGTGCTTACCCCCATGCAAACGCAGTCAAACACTCTTACTAGTGCTTACATATTCTTACTACTGCTTAGTTGTGCTTACTAGTGCCTTACTCATTATGACACTGACACTTCACATGTGGATTTCCTGCAGTACTCTAGTTCATAAATATGTGTTATTTAGTGGGTTTTGCAACAAAAATATTGGTTATAACGTGCTTTGCCATGTAAAACAGATTGTGTTGCAATGAGACTTGAACCTGGAATGCCTACTCATTAGGCAAATGTTTAGCCCACTACACTATTGCTCTGCTGCTTCATTTGCATATATCTTCCTTGTTATCCTCTTCAGCCTTTTACGCTGCTTTAACCTTAGCTAAGTGATGGTCACACCCACAGACCTACGGTTAGCTTTGATTGGATTTTTAAATAAAATAAAAGGGTTTCTTCATTTACTTTTTCTGTACTGTTGCTGTTGTACACATGGGGAACTGTTGGTGGGGATCTGTGGACACCTATGAGCAATCTCGCTCATTTCTTCCCACTTTCTGCTGTTCTACATTGCAGGAGCATGTTTATTCTGAGAGCTCTGCTCTCAGACACAACCCCTGCACTTGTACATGCTCCGTGTAAGCCTAGGAGCCTAGGAGTTCGCACAGCACACTTTCATTGATATGCATGGTGCGCTGGAAGATTGGTGAATCTGGGGGATTTTCTATCCCTATTTTCTCCCAGAACTATCCACTTATCAGTACAAACACCCACACATTGTTATACCATATATCTAGTAACTTTATTTTTTTCTCTTTACCAAAACCCTTAATTTATTCCAAGCCTGCTTATGTGTTATTCCAGAGATTAAAAGAAAATGTTCCAATGGATCAAAAGGAAAGGGTTTCTATTGAAAAATATTTCCAGGGCCCAATAAGGAAGAACCCATAGATCTGATTTTAACCTATCTTTCTAAACTCTGTGCATCAGTATTCCAAAGTCCAAAATTATTCACTCTGCAGTCTCCTTCCTGATTCCTCTTCTAAGTTTTGTGGTAACTGGATCTAATGGATGCATATCACCATATATCCATTCACATAGATTTCAGATGTCTTTTTAAGATTTTCATTTTCTGGTTCACATTTTCTGTTGTCTTCTTTATCCTTTGTTTTGTCCACAGTACCAAGGGTATTCACAAAGTGCATGGAACCATTGATGCTTTTTGTAGGTTACAAGGTATCCAAACCATTTTATGCTTGTAAAACTGCCTTATTTTGCAGACTTGGTTCAAAACTATCAATAACTCCTGTGTGTTAGAAATCTGTTTCAGAACCTCAGTTATCAACTTAATCTGAAGAAGTAATCCCTGATTGCTTCCCATAGAATGATTTTTCTAAGATTCCTGTTAAGACATGTTGCAAATGTCGGTATTCCTGCCTCATGAAACTGTAACCTTTTAACAAGAATTTTTTTTCAGTTTTCTTGGCAACCTCTAACTAATATAAGAAAATTCCTTGGGATTTTGCGATACACTGCATCTACAAGAAAGAATCAATGTTTTCTCATATCAATCCAGACACAGCACCAGCCACAGACTGTCTTTTAAAATCCCTGAGCTGAACTGTATTTAAAAGGAGCTTTATTAGTGGATGAATCAATTTCTTTTGAATCTAAGCCCTCCAGTTCCCCCTCAGCTCATTCCCAGTTTGTAGTTACAGATGCCATAGACCTTGTCTGTGGGGCTGTCTCCAGATGGATACAAAGTACAAGGTCCATAGGACCCTCATTTCATGAGGAAGCACATAAAGATAAAATAAATGATGGCACTGGTAAATGCACCAAAAACTTGGAATCATTTGTGGATTCCAGGACCTCTTTTATTACAAGACACAAACAACACCTCTGCCATGTGGTATATAAACAAGCAAGGGGAAACCACATCATGCCCCCTCTGCAGACTTGCCATGATAGCCTAGGAACTGGCAATTCAGTGCAGTTAAGCCCTACTTGTTACTTACATTCTGTCACAGCAGAATACTTGGTAGACACTCTATGCGGGACCAGGACAGACCCCCCCCCCCATGATTAAATGTTAGAAACAGGGAGTCATCCAGAATATAATATACCCGTGGAGAACTGTCCAGGGTAGATCTGTTTGCCTCCATTCACAACAGACAGATGAACAAATTCTGATCCAGGACTCTTTGCAGAAATGCCAGGAAGACAGAAGCCTTTTCATTCCAATGGCTAGAAATGGTCCTGTATGCCTTTTTCTCCTTTCCCCTGATATCACGAGTTCTTTTAAAGATCCAAAGGATAGCCCAGAATAATCTAAGTAATTCTCTTTTGGCCTAGACAACAATGGTTCTCCCTTTTCTTCAAACTGACCAAGGGCAATTGCCACAAACTTCCTCACAAGGTGGACTTGCTCGCACATGATGAGGGATCTTTGATTCATCCAAACCTGCAAATTCTTCATCTGATGGCCTGGATGACAGAGTTTTGTTTTGATCCCTGTCACGCACCTTTTCTCTAAGGATACCCTCTCAAACACCTTTTTTCTGGGGATCTGCAAGAGGTAATAAAGGAGGCTAAGAGGTCTGCTATTAGAAAATCTTATTTGGCCAAGTAGAAGAAAAAAAATTCTGACTGGTGAGATAAAAGGAACAGCGTTTAAAGGCTGAAGCTGCTTTGGTTCTCTTACTCCTCTGTTCACCATTTCTGCCTGCTTTCACTTAGATCAACCATTTCTTCCTTATCTGAACTTCAACTTTGTGACATTGTGATTGGCCTCCCCCTTTTTCTCCCTCTCGCATTTCCAACACTATATGAGAAAAGGCAGTTTTTTAAGGTGACAAAAAGAAAATAGTTGTTTAGATATTAATTCAGTAATAGAGTAAGTACATGTCACTACCTTGCTAAATGGAAATAGCCATCTTTTTGCCTATTACCGGCTCACTTGGCAGAAAAAGTCATAAAATGCTCACAGTCCTTCAAGATAACTTACTCTGTAGTGCTTCACAATGAAGAAATATTAATACAACTTCTTTTCATAAGTAAAGAGATAGAGATTACTCCAGGAGGTTAAAAAAGAGGCAAAGAACAGAGGGGGGTGATTCATATTATTGTAGTCCTTAATGTTACATATTCTGTAACAAATTTATATATATATATATATATATATATATATATATATGTGTGTGTATATATATATATATATATATATGTGTGTATATATATATATATATATATATATATATATATATATATATATATATATATATATATATATATATATATATATATGTATATATATATATATATATATATATATATATATATGTATATGTATATATATATATATATATATATATATATATATATATACACACACACATACACACACACACACACACACACACACACACACACACACACACACACACACACACACACACACACACACACACACACACCTCCAGGTTCAGGGTTCAGTCTCAGCTCCACTCCACATTGTTTAATATGAGAGTGTTGGATCTACTTTGGAAGCTCGAACTTTCAAAACTTCAAACTTCATATGGTCAAGACCATAACATCAAAGTTTTGAAAGCTTGAAATTTCAATAACAAAAAAAAAAAAAAAAAAAAAAAAAATTGTTTAAATTTATGCATGGGGGCAAGCCCCCTGCAACGCCCTACTTCCCCTGTTAATTAAATATACCAACTCTGAGATCTCATTACAGTGAAGAGAAGGGTAAATCTCCCATTCCGTGCTGTATGACAATCTCCATTTGAACTGTTTGAAATTTCAGAACTTCGATCTTATGGTCTCAGCCATATGGAGTCCAAAATTTTGAAACTTCCAGCTTACAAAGTAAACTCAAATGTGTCACCTTGAAAAGAAACCAGGTTGAGATACTGAAATTCGTGCCAAGAGGTGATCCCTTAAAAGGGGCTTGTTATGTCATATAATAAGCAGAGCAATGACTAACACTAGAACTGAACCAAGAACACTATATATAAACTAACAGTTTTTAGCAAAGAAAATTTTGAGGCATGCTCAAACCATTTCCATAGACTTGGCATACTTGTTCTTAGCTGTAAAATACATAACCAAGAACCATAGGCCTCAGTATAATATAAAAACTATTTAATTCTCTACATGGCCAAGAGCCGTGGGCCTCAGTATGAAATAAGAACAATTTAAGTCACTATTAGGATTATTTGCAGGATCAGACAACAGCAACATTGGTAGGAAAACAGCTGAAACTAAGTCTGGTTCTTGAATATGGGCACTTTTCTAAATGATCTGTGGTTACCAACACCCTAAGAGAAGACTTACTGTGCTTGTAAAATCAAAGGATTATACTCAGAATTGTCTACTGTGTGCAATAAAAATGAAGTGTAAACTTAAAACTATAAGTGACATGTCACGTAACCCCTTTGTTACCAAGAAGCCAGAAAGCAATGTTTCAGACTTTTACTATGGATTTACACTCCAGATGCCCAAGATTCTAAGACAAATTAATTGTCCCTAATAACTTAAAAGGTATTTATTTAACAACAATGATTACCTGAAAACTTAGAAAATGAGGGCTATATAGCCTGTTTCAACTAGTTATTGAATATTCTTGAAATAAGACTATTGTGTTTGAAACCATTGAACCCCAGATCAGGTACAGTTTTAAATATCTTCATATATGTGCACCATTATGAAAATAATAGATATAACAGCAGCATAAAAACAAGCTTACTAGTACTCACTCCAGTGAGCTAACACATTCAAAGAAGTTACATTAAATCTGAATTTATTAATATTCAATCATCTATCCACTGAATAGAGTGTATTAATACAGTACTAGAATAATACATTGACTGTGCTGTACACCAGAGGCATTAGGAGTTTAAATGTGAATAACTTATTAGAAAACTACCTAAAGTGTGTAACGTAGATGACAAATTTACTGAGCGCCACTGCATTACGTTTAAATAATTGAATGGCCCAACTTGTGACTAGAAAATAACACATTTTGAACTGTTGTAAATAACCAATATCTAGAAAACAACTACATAAATAAGCTTTTGTGCAGGGGTACAAACCTCCCACTGTGTCTCCTTATGAGAAATATATCCCCATATCCCTTATTACCTGTATATTCTGAGATGGCACAATCAGAGCAAAAGGTGAACAGTTTGATCCCTATATAGACAACTCTGATCTCTATACAATGATTTTTTCCTCATTATTCATGAAAGTGCGCAATGAAATGGGACTTTCTATGAAAAGGGGAATTATCAGTGAGAGAGATTCAGTGAAGAAGGCCTGAAAGATGCATTCTTTGCTATAGCATATTGCACCCAAAAAAACTGGACACTAAATTAAATGCTATGTTACAAAGACTGAAACCAGATGTTATAGAGCAGTGGTAACATTTTTATCATTTCCTTTACATGCAGTTAAAAAGAAATACTGAAAGCAGATGTTATAGGGCAGAGATAAAATTTGTATCATTTCTTGCAATTAAAAGAAAAAGTTTAGAACAACATGGCGGAATCATTTGCTTATCAGTGAAAAGTGAGTTATATATGGTCAATATTAGGGACATGTGGTTGTTACTAGCCAGAAGATTGCCTATAAGAGATGTCTGCCTCTGTATGAAAGGGTGTATTTTAGCTAAGGGTAATGTTTCCTGGATGATGCTAGCTAGAGATTTTACTGAAAAGGAATGTAGGACAAAAGGAGGACACCCGTGGATTTATTTTGGAGGATTACTGGAATTTTGCTTAAGACTACACAGGCATTTTTATGTATATGAAACCAGAACTCTAAGACTTCATGTTTAATAGACGTTTCCTGCTACATAGTTAAGCTTGTTTCTACATAAACACCCCATGCCTACAGTAAAACACTGCTGTAAGATGTCCTGGTCTCTACACTAGCCTCCAATGTGGGGTTATAGATAGTCTGGGAAGAGACTTGTTGGGTTCTATAGATCTGAGGACCTCAAGGGGTCATTGATAGCCGGTTGTGAGGAGCCAAAAAAATGTTGTCATTTTACTGCTATGCTTCACTATAAATACAATGCACTAAACCCAAAGCTTTATCTCTGTCATGTGAGCTTCGTAGTACACTGGGCAACTGTTATTATTTGTGCATTATTACTTTTGTTAGCTAGCAATCCTGTAAGAATTTGTTAGAAAGTAAATGTATTTCATTTAATTGCACTATGGCTGTGCAAGATGTTAAACAGTTCAATTAATGAGCATAAAATAAAACACTTGCTCAAGATCAATACCAGGCAGTTAATTCTTATGAGACACTATTCAGGTTCAAATAGCAATAAAGTTCAAGTCTCTTCAGACCGATTCCTTCAACATAGTTATCGCAACGATGGTAGCGGTACAACACATTAAAAGTCTCTTCAGACCATAGCGGAAGAAAGTCTTGAAAAACTTTAAAATATTAACATGTTACCAAAAGTCTCTTCAGACCATAAATTCAGAAACTCAATACCATTCTTAGATGCTGGATATAACAAATTCCTTTAATGACATATGTCCGGTAAGCACTTTCGCCAAGCGGCTTTTTCAAACCATTGAAAATACAATGTTACAAAAAGCACCTTATATATGCTTCAACATGATTAATTAATAAGCATAATCAGCAATCAATTAACTAAATAAAGAGATATACTAAAAATATATATAAAAACATTAAATTAAAACAAGCCATCAAGATACATATCAAAAAACACATCAAAATATTTAATAACTGTATACTTATAAATACATTATATAGAAAAAACACTTTATATAAAATTATCTATGGCAAATTCTCCTATTCTTGAGTGCTGGTCTTAATGGAACTTTGTCATTAAGGCCAGGGGTATGTATGTTTTTGTAACCTAATGATCCAACTAGTTTCTGTTTGTTCAGTGTGATTTTTAAGGTCACCACCTCTCATATTAGGTACATTAACATACATAACTAAAATGGGTTGGGAGGGTGGCTAAATGGTTAAGGTGTTTGCCTTACAAACACAAGGTGCAGGGTTTGAGTCTCACAAGGGATAATTGGCTAGGCTTAAAATGGCTCGCAAGGGCAGTTAGCCTAGTACTAACCTATGAACCTATGAACCTATGTAAATGTATGTGAGTCATCATTCTCTAAAACGTGTTTTGAAAGTGCATTAATGTTAGATTTGATACGAATTTGGTATAAATGCTCCCTTATGTCGGTTTTGCCGACATAAAAGGCAGGACAGGATAGGCATATAGCAAGATAGACCACGTGTTCTGTATCACAGTTGGCATTAACATTAAAACTGAACAGTTTAGATGTAATAGGATGTATAAACATATTAGTGACACAAATATAAGAGCAAAAATTACATCTATTACATGACTTGGTGCCTATATAATCATTACTTACAAAAGGGGGTTCCCGACTAGGATAGCATAGGAGTCTATGTAAGTTCTTTTTATTTTTAAAAAAAAACTGCGGCTGTTCACCAACAATTTCCTTAATCACCGGATCAACTGTTAAAACATTCCAGTGTCTAAATAAAATCTCCCTAGTTTGTTGGAAGTCTTGTGTATAAAACAGTGAAATTCTTTGTTGTTTTATATTGTCCAAATGTGTAACAGTCTTGGCAGCCTTATAATATTCATTTCCTTGTTCTGAAAAAATGGGACATGCCCTATCAAGTCTAAGGTTCTCTATATACTGAAAACTAGCATCAATTTATTTCGTTCTATATTTCATGTCTATTAATCTTTCATGTAAGTTTCCCAATTCTGTCTCAAAATTAGTCTGGGCTGGATTCAATCTAGATGCACGGATTGCTTGACCCTTAATAATGTTATTAAATACATGGCAAGGATGCATGCTATGCCTATGTAGTAAAGTATTTTTATAGCACAATTTCCTATGAACACCCGTATTAAGTCTACCATTACTTAAACATTGAATAGATATATCCAGAAAAGCAATATGATGTGTGGATGCTGTCATTGTAAATTTTAAAAAACATGTCAATGAATTTACTTGTTCAAAAAAATCATTCAATTCTCCTTCACTTCCAGTCCAAAGAAAAAACAAATCATTGACAAAACATCTGTAAAAACTGACATATTTCTTATAATAACTCAACTGGAAAAGTTTCTGTTCCTCCCATGAAGCCATAACTAGGTTGGCGTAGCTATTGGCACAAGATGTGCCCATAGCTACGCCATCCCTTTGTAAAAACAAATCTTGATTGAAAGAGAAAATATTATTCTCTAGCACTACTTCCAATAACAAACAAATAAAAAGCCCATTAGGTATGTTCATAAGAAGGGACTTGACATCCATTGTAACTAATAAAAAAGAATGATTATCCAGAATCATACTTGTCCCTTGATAAAGGTCTAACAGAAATTGCTTAGAATCCCTACGAACATATGGATTAGAGTCTACTAATGGTCTTAATGTTTTCTCAATTAAAATCGATAACGGTTCACTGACCCATCCTCTACCTGCTACTATTGGCCTCATTGGAGGATGTAATGGGTCTTTATGAACCTTTGGTAAACCCTGTATAGTAGGAATTGTTGGATTTTCAACCCATAGGAATTCATACATTTCACTTGTAACAATACCATTTTTAAGCAAGTCATCCAAAGTGTTATAGACCCTTAAAATATGTACTTGAACATCTTGTACACTAATGAAACTGTAAAACACAGTATTATCTAACATTTCCTTCATACATCCATCATAGACATCTCTATCCAATACTACAACTGGGCCACCCTTTTCTGCAGGTCTAATTGAAATATTTCTATCCTTTTTAAGATTATTTAAGGCTCTTCTTTGTCTCATACTTAAATTACCCTTTCTATGACAGGGGTGGGCTTATCTGATAAAGAATAAATACCTTTCTCAACAATTTTGCAGAATGCATCCACTAATGGGTGCAAATTAGGTACAAAAACACTAGGTTTTCAAAATTGTACCATCTGTACCTCCCTAACACCATTATTAAATAACAATTTCAACTGTAAATTACATGCAAATAGCTTAATATCCAATATAGTATCCACTATATTACTTTTCGTAGATGGTATAAATGATAATCCTTTGTTTAAAACTTTTAATTCATATTTATCTAACGGTCTATGTGAGAGATTCCATACTAAGTCATTCTTTCCCACATTTTCTTCAGGGTAGGTTCTTTTAATTCCCCTCCCGGAATTTTCCTTTTCTGCCTTCCCCTGCTCATAGAGCGACTTCTCCCTCTGTTGTATGTATTGGATATGGGGAAAGCACTAGGAAAGGAATAGGATGCTCTACTAAATTGTGACTACTGGATGTTGTAGTTGTTTTTCTATGTACAACTGAAACACTATCTGGCATTGTATCAATGCTTGTAGAATCCGGGTTATCCCTCCTACCTATTATGGGTTCAATTAATGCCATGAGTGGGGGAAAAGATTGTCAAGGATTAAGAAGCAGTGTGAACTTTCAGCAAGAAATATGACTTATATCTGTGCTCATTTTATAATCTAGTTAAAACATAATAAATAAAACAAGAATTTGGTTCCTTTCTTTCTTTCTTTAATTTACAACTTTAAATCTGATATTGTTAATCCTCGTTCAGTCCTTACATGTGGGTATCGGTTCTGACCTCGGAACCGAGCCGGCCATCTTCCAAGCTCACGCCAGCTACAAACTCTCAAGCTAAAAAATCTTACCCAGAATTCCCTTCTCCCTGTTACCTCAGATTTCATTTGCCGTGTCGCCATTCGGTCGTGTCAAGCTACTTCTCTTGAGCTAAGTACAGTATTTTTCTTCATACTAAGTTCTAAGACAGTTTTTTTTTCACAAAAAAGTTATTAGATAGTTATCTCTTACCTTATCACATTTAGCAACTACCCTTTTTCGAATCCTTTTCAACTCCTTTCCTCTCTTTTTACTGTGAGGTAATCCTTTTTTACCATCATTAGTAAACCCTTTTTCCTTCTTACCTTCGAGTATTTCTTGTATCATTGCTGGTATTTTTCTAGTTTTTTCTTTCTTTCCTTAACAAACATGACAGATAAAAAAGGTAGCCCAGGGTTTAAAAGATATTTAGATAGTGGACATAAATTACCTACTTCAGATGCACATTCCCTGTGTGACTATTGCTTGGGTGTGCCTCATTTAACAGTTGAACTGCCTTGCGGGATTTGTAAGAATTTTTCTAATAGGAAGTTAATTGAGAGGAAAAATAAGTTAATATTGAAGGTGCTACTTAAATTTCCTTTTTCAGAGGCTATTTCTGGGTCGGAGGCTTTAACCCATCCAAGATCCCATAAGAAAAAGAGTGATGAACATAAAAAGGCCAAGTCTCTTCCTTCGTCCCCAGCTGGGGACCCTCAGGAACCGAGACCCAAGAAAGCTAAGCTTTCCAGTTCAAATTTGACTTCTTCGGCTCAAGCGCTTTCGGTGCCTACACCTTCTGTATCGAGGCCATCGGTGCCATCTGAGACCTCGGCACTGACTAGTGTGCCCCATACCACATCAGTACCGAGGAGCTCCTTGGTTCAGACTCCCTTACCGGCACCGACTGTCCAGTCGATGCAGACTGTTATGATGTCAATGGATGTTCTGACACCTATTTCCTTTTCAGCTCCGACAACTTACCCGGCACTGACTACCCTCTCGGTACAGACCATTCAGTTTTTGTCACTGATTTTTTTGGCTCAGGCCTTAGTGCCGACAACCACTTTGGTACCGACCTCATCGTTGGTGCAGACCACTCCTTTGGCACCGATGATTTCCTCGGTGCAGACACCAGTAGTTCAGTCCATTACAGCTCTGTTGTTCTCAGTGCAGACCACCTCCATGGTGGGCACCAAGTTTGCCCTGTCCTTGGATAGACCTGACTCTCCCTCAGTCAAGTCCTTGAAATCCGCTAGAAGCCTCTCTGAACACAATGTGTTGCATCTTGTGGATCAAGTGCTTTTGGCCAAAGTTATCCCACCCCCAAGACCTATCCTTCCTCAGGAGGTGATTACGCTTTACCAAAGACCCCTACTTATTCTCCTTCTTCATTGCCTTTGAAGCCCCTTGATGTAGCACAGTCTTCCCCCACTACAGTTTCTTTTATGGACCTCACTAAGGCGCCGCAGTTGCCTTTGTGGCAGGAGAGTCTTGTCACAGCCCAGGATGTCAGCTGTGGTGTACGTACTTTGGCGTTTCACAGCCATCCAGGGACTCCAAGTCGGAAAGCTGAGCCACTTAGGTGAGGGGTGACCCCTTGCCCTGGGCCCCCATCCCTTTTCAGGTGGACTGGCCTTCCAGCTTATGGAGAAGGCTCTGGCATCAGTTGGTGATCCGGTGCTATCACTCTCCCTGCCCTCCTCTGGACCGCAATGTACTCAAGCCACTCCTAGCAGACACCGGGCGCAAGAGTCTCAGGGCATACTCCCACAGGAGACCTGTTTTAAGCTGTTTTCCCCAGCTTCTCTCTCTAAGGAAGATCATCAAAAGAGCTCATGCAAGAGGAAGCACATGGACTCTACAGAGGAGTTCCTTACTGAAGATACAGACTTTGATGATGGGGAAGGGTCCCCTCGGTCACCCTCTGAGGTATCCATCGGTGATATCCTTGAAATCTTTAAACAGAGAGGTGACTGGCAGCACTCTAACCTGACCTCTGAAGAGTTTGTGTTCCTGCAGGCCTTTCGTGCCCAGCCCCCTACCTCCTAGGTTACTCCACCTGCCGAAGAACTTGTCCGGCTCATCGTGCAGCATGTGTGGAAGGCTCCTGACACCGTTGAGGCCATTCCCCAGAGGCCAGATAAAATTTTGTCCCCTCCTGCTAGTGATCCCCATTGGTCCAAAGGTCTTCCTGTAAATGCTTTGGTTGTGGTGGCCGCAACTAAAAAGGACCTAGTGGAAGAAGAAAGCCAGACTGTCCAGCCACCCAACAAAGAGTCCCGGGCTCTGGACAGAATAGGGAAGCATACTTTTGCATCAGTGACCTTTGCAGTCAGGTCCCTGAACTATATGGCACATTTTACCAGGCTTCAAAGAGACTTAATTTCTGAGCTCTCTGAAACTTTGGCTGGAGCTGTGTCTGATGAGGTCCGTGACAAAGTGGCCTGTCAGCTAGCCACCATCGAATCAATATCCAACTCCTCCATGTGCCTGATATCTCACGCGTCAGAAGGAGCATCTAGAGTGGCAGGTTCAGGCATTGTTCTGAGACAACATGCCTGGATGTGCTTGTGTAATTTCGTGGAACCCTCCAAGGCTTCCTTTCTCAATGCTCCCATCGAAGCCTCGTCATTGTTCGGACCAAAGGTTAAAAGCACACTGGCCAGATGTGAACAGGAAGGTAAGACCCTTTATGCTGTGGGTGTCCATTTTTCTACAATGGGCTTTCTCCAGAAACTAAAAGAGTGGGAAGATATGGCACAAAATGTCTCAAGGTTCTTTCTGTAACACACAGGCTAAGTTCTCCCCTAGAGGCAGAGGGAGAAACTCTCAGGGGAAGATGCCCCTTTCAGGGCAGAGGGGGTCCATATAACCAGGGTTCCAGGGATTCTTTCCCTGGCCAATCCTACCAGTGCTCCTGAAGAGCGGCTCAACTGCTTTCCTCTGGAAGTGGTTGGGGGTCGTTTCTCTTTGTACCCTTCTGCCTGGCTAACCATTACCACCGATTCTTGGGTACAAAGGATAATAACCAGAGGTTATCATATCCCCTTCTACCTTTGTCCCGCTCCCCTAACAAGCTTACCCAACATTCCACCCAGTCAAAGGGAAGAAGCAGAGTTAGAGATTTCAAAGCTGCTAAGAAAAAGAGTCATCCAAATAGTCCCTCCAGACCAGATAGGATCCAGATTCTACTCAAGACTATTTTTGGTGCCAAAGAAAACTGGGGACTGGAGACCAATTTTGGATCTCAGTGTATTGAACAAGTTTGTAAAAGTACAGAAATTCTGGATGGTCACAATACAGTCTTTCCTTCCACTTTTGGAAAAAGATGGTTGGATGTGCTCGATAGATCTTCAAGATTCGTACTACCACATAAAAGTGGACAGGCCATTAAGTAGATTCCCTCACTTCCATGCAGGAGCCAGTCATTATCCATTCAGAGTACTACCCTTCAGACTCTCTACAGCCCCCAGAGTGTTCACAAAGTGCATGGCAGTTGTCACAGCTGACTTGTGACTACAAGGATTCCAGGTGTTTCCATACCTAGATGACTGGCTCATGTCCGCCCCCACCAGACATCTATTGGAAGAAGCCCTGGCATACTCTCTCCTCACTGCAAAAAAGCTAGGCATAACCATAAACTGGTAAAAATCCAATCACACCCCATCTCAGTCCACAGAATTTACAAGGGTCATCTTGAATACAAAGAATTGCAGAGCATCCATTCCAGAGAACAGAATTCTAAGGATAAAGCAGTACTGATTCCAATCCTTTCAACGGAGAAATCCACAGCTCATTCTGTTCTCCAGTTGTTGGGTTCCATGGCAGCCTTCATTACAATTGTCCCCCTGGCCAGGTTTCACATGAGGCTTCAACAATGGCTACTGCTCACCCAATGTTATCCCTTTCAGTACCCTCTTTCAGCCAAGTTTCGGGTAATTCACAGGTGCAAACAAAATGTAAATTGGTGGATGGCGCACAATCCGTCACAATGTTCTCGCCTTTTCTCCTCCTAACAGACCAAGGCTACAGTGACCACAGATGCCTCCCTGATGGGGTGAGGGGGGGCTATTTCAGGGACAGACAGTCTAAGGTACTTGGTCCGAAATGGAGGCCCATCTGCATATAAATGTTCTAGAGCTATGGGCGGTGCTTCTGGTGTTGCAAGCATTCCATCCCCTGCTGTAGTCTGGGACTATTGGGATACAATCAGGTGACATGGTGGTGGTCTGGTACATCAACAAACAAGGTGGAACCAAATCTTACCCACTCTGTAGAGAGGCCATGAGGATATGGCTTGGCGATGGCAACCAACCGCTTTCTTCTAGCAACGCACATTCCTGGGAGTTCCAGTGTGATAGCAGACAGACTCAGCAGGTGTATTCTACAACCTCACGAGTGGTCCCTGAATCCCTTGATAGCGGCAGAGATTTTCAACCGCTGGAGTCTTCCTTGCTGTGACCTCTTTGCGTCCCTGACCAACTACAAATGCAGCAACTATTTTGCCCTGATTCCCCCTCTGGGACAGTCACCCAGAAATGCTCTAGTCCACGATTGGCCCTCAGGTCTGCCTTATGCATTTCCACCTCTCCTCCTCAATCCTCAGTTTCTGAAGAAAGCCCTCCAGTTGAAGAGCAAAGTAATCCTCATAGCATCATATTGGTATAGTCAGATTTGGTTTCCCTTCCTTTAGCCTCACCTGCTAGATAAACCGTGGATTCTCCATCCAACCACAGGGTTGATCTCCTATCTGCAGAATCTGATTCACCCCAACTTGAACAGCCTGAGGGTCACAGCTTGGTTCCTCCAATTCCTTTGATTGCCAGGCAGAATGAACTTTCTTTGCCAGTATGTGACATTCTTATTGCATCTCATAAGTCTTCCACCAGAATTACATATCTCAGCAAGTGGAAAAGATTTACTTTTTGGCTGAAAGAAAAACAAGTAGATCCTTTTTCAGCAACAGTGTCGATAGTACTGGAATATCTGTCTACCCTATTTCAGTCCAGTCTATCTGCCTCTACCATTAGAGTTCATTTGGCTGCAATATCTAATTTTCATGATGGTGTCCAAGACTCTTCTCTTATGTCACACAAATTATGCAAGACTTTCATAAAAGGCGTGAATCATCTAAGACCCCCTTTTAGAGAACCTACTCAACCATGGGACCTGTCATTAGTCCTACAAGCTTTGACAATGCCACCTTTCAAACCAGCTTCTTCTTGCGACCTCAAATATTTGTAATGGAAAACCTTGGTTTTGGTCGCCATTACTTCTGCCAGACATATCTCAGAGCTTCAAGCCTTATGCATCAAGAGACCATATTTGATTTTGTATAGAGATAGAGTGTCATTGAGAAATAATCCTTCTTTTCTGCCAAAAGTGATCTCTGAAATGTCCATTAATCAAACCATTGAATTGCCAGTTTTCTTCCCCAATCATTCAAACAGAGGAGAGTATTGCCTACTTACCCTAGATATTCACATGCAAATTTGCTTCTACTTAAACAGGACTAAGGCTTCTTGTAAATCAGACCAGTTATTTTTGGCCTATTCTGGACCTAGATTAGGGTGTGCTGTTGCTAAGGTCACATTGGATAAATGGTTAAAAGACTGCGTAACCTTCATTTATAGAAAATGTAATATTCCATTACCTACTACCAGAAAGGCTCATTCTACAAGGTCGGTGGCAACTTCTGCTGCCTTCCATGCCAGAGCCTCTTTACATCATTACAAATTGGATTTGGCCTCCAGGGGAAGAGCATCTTTTGGTTCTATGGAGCTCCGGAATGTCCTTCCATGAGAGCCTCCCAGGAATAGAGGTAGCTGGGGACTCTGTCCCACATGTAAGGACTAAACGAGGATTAACAATATCAGATAAAGAAGTTATGTCTTACCATAACGTTCCATCTGTATTATTGATCCTCGTTCAGTCTTTACGACCCTCTTTCCTTCCCCCTTCTGTGGCTTCTAGTAGATCTCACCATGCGGTTCTGTTAGGTCATTTGACCAGAGGTAGCCTCTACCTTCTTTTGACTGGCAAACTCAATCTGAGGTAACAGGGAGAGGGGAATTCTGGGTAAGAGTTTTTAGCTCGAGAGTTTGTAGCTGGCGCGAGCTTGGAAGACGGCCGGCTCGGTTCCGAGGTCGGAACCGATACCCACATGTAATGACTGAACGAGGATCAACAATACAGACGGAACATTATGGTAAGACATAACTTCTTTTTTTATTAACATTCTTACCAGTGAAGGGCAATGGGATTTGTTGTGTTTTTAAGTTTAAAGTGATATAATTATAATTAAATAAAAATGCCATCCTAGCAAGCAATGTAAACAAAAGTGCATATGGTAGAAATTTTTCATTGTTTGTTAATCAGGTTGATTGATTGGCTAAAGAGCCATTTCTGTCATGACCTGGACCATAAAAGAAAACAATGTAAAATTAAACATAGTAGTAAAATAATAATGTAGATGGACTATTATGTAAATGCGAAAAGTTAGTAAGTAGACAGCTAAAATACAACACAAAAATTTACAAATCTGGAAGAAAGCAAAAAAATCACTTGTAAGTAATAAATACCAGAATGCAAATTCTAAAGTCAGGGATACACTTTGGTGTGACTTTGTTCATCTATTGCTGATATTTATTAATTATTTTTCATTGCAATCTCCTGTTATTTGGGACAGACAAACTCTGTGCCATTGTAATCTATGATGTCACTGTATACTTTTACACATTCTCTTTACCTGCCTGTTTGTTTTTCCTCTAACACAGTTCAGATCTTCTTCATATTGCTCACTGGTGAAAATTTCCAGCATTCTTTGTTTAGTTACAAATTTTCAATGTCCCTTATTGGACATTACTGTGTAAAATTGGAACAAGATCTCTCAGAAACTAACTATGACCAATTGAAACACTTCAGTTACATTCATTTAAAAGCGACAGATTGAAAACAGTTTTGCAAGGTACAATCCCTTACACTCCTACATAACCACTAAGCTTATATTTGCCAAATCTGTGATCACTCAAAATCGGGGAAAGAAGAAGCTCTCAACAACAATCCACAACAGTATCTATCAATAACTGCTTGCTCTTGCATGAGTGAGCAAATGGTTTCTGAGGATCCACTGTGTGAGAAAACACTGGATACCCTAAACACCTGTTAAGTAAAAGCATTCTCTTGTGCTTGTTTTAATGCATGTTTAATGGAACAGTACTGATGGATACTTGCAACACCAAGTTTTTTAAATAAAAATGTTTTGGAAGTATAGATGCATTGGTGAGATGTCTTCTTGAAGTACCTCTGTGTTTAGGGTGTTTGGGGATGTCCTTTAGGTAAGGCAGTATTCTGCAGGGCAGAAGAAGATTTTCTATTTTTTTATTTTATGTGTTGAACTTTTCACTTATAGCGCTCCAGCTGAATTTTTATAGAACATAGTCTACACTGAAAAGACGTTGTTGGCCTAGTGGGACTAACCCAGTAAACAAAACGTAGATAAAATAATAGTACTTTATAGAATTACAGGCACTAACATTGTGCTCTGAGTCTGATACACACTCCTGTTTTAGTAAATATACTGTTTATCTGTTTTTTTTTATTTACTTATTTAATATTATGTTAACCTGGTTGGTAGGCTTGCCCTTGGGCCCTTTTCATCAAAGACCTAGGCTTAATGTTACATATACAAATGTTATAGCATGTAATAGTGTTACGGTAATGTTACAGCATGTTATGCAGTGAGAGTAGACATGCACATTTTTAAAAATTGAAAGTCACTACAGGCCCACAATTAACATATCTCGAGATGAAATATTTACAAAATCGATTATTATTATGCATGTTTAAAGTACTCAAACTCAAAATAAATTTTATAGAACAAAACAGAAAGGTTTTGGATTGATGGAATCTGAGAGACAGCCTTTATCTATGAAATAGTCACAAGAGTAAGCTTGTCTGAGGCACTCCAAATTTTTTCCCTAACGTTTGAGTATTTTTGCTGTCTGTGAATGTTTTGAGGCAACTGGTTTAATTTATCTGGAACCACTCTGCAAAAACTTCTTTCACCTGCAGACTACATATCGTGAGAGAGAAGTATTCTCACTATGTAGGTCATATGATGATGAGCATATTATTAATCCTTTTTAAGAATATGGCATTAGCTATTGTATCACAAACAATATGAATGGCAGTGAGGACAGAAGGCGAGTGGCATATGGAGTAACAGACATGCAGTTAGATATCTTAAAACAGGATCTAGCTCATTAAGTCGAACTATAAATTATCAAACAGAAAACCATTAATAGATAGAACTTTGGCCTTTAACCAATGCATAGCCAAGTCAGTAAGAAAAATCATTCTATGTCACCCAACTCATGAGCAAGGGTACAGCACCCAGGTCCACAGAAGTTATAGTACCACTCTTCTCAGCCCTTACCAGACCCATCATCAAATAGAATGCCCCCTTTGGTATGTACTTAACCAGACCCCTAGAACAGTTGGAGTGCCCTCAAGGGTTTCATGCCTAGGGAATCCAGGATATGAATACCCTGTCCTACACAGCTTGCCTTAAGGCATTATTATTTTACTCAGTCTCCTACAGGTGACTGGGAAGTGATCTTTGCCTGGCATATAAGGCATGTTCAGACCCAGCTCTGATGGACCTCTTGCACATTCACAAAACAAAAGTAACCAAATAAATGCCACACACTCTGCAGGTCTATTAGCGAACAAACAAGCAAATAGGCAAATGTGTTTTCTTTTGGCACCCAATTTTACAAACAGAAGTGGGGAGTAGCCATGGGCACTTCATGTGCCAACACGTACGCTAACCTGGTTGTGTATGATTGGGAGAAAGAACATCTTTTTCCTCACGACAGTTTCAACAAGGTTATCGTCTACAAAAGATTTGTAGACGATATACTGATTGTATGGAAAGGATCCAGTGGGGACTTCAACAGCTTTTTGGATTATCTTGAAAATTCCAGTAACTTCCTGAGCTTTACCATGGACATGTCTAGTACCACCATTATTTTTTTGGATGTCAGTTTGAGCATCAAAGCAGGAGGGCTAGTTCCCTCATTATATAGAAAACCCTGCTGGAAAAACATGCTCCTGAGTTACGACAGCATGCATCCCAGGCATGTCTTTCCTGGCATAGTAAGGAGCTAGTTCATTAGAGTAAGCAGAATGTGTAGAGATGAGGTGACCAGGTCAGTGCAGATCGGACTTATGGAAGAGCTTTTTAAGGAGTGGGGATACGACAATATAATGTTAAGAGACATCAAGGAGGATATATTAGGTCCTATGAGGGTAACTCCATATTCAAATAAGCAGAGAACAAGGGCCTTTCATTCGAAACCCTTGGGTCAAGACAAAGATAGGCTTACAGTCACCTACACTAATGACTATGCAGCTATAAAGAGAATTATAAGCAATAATTGGAAGATTTTGACAGTTGACCATAACACCCTAAGTTTAGTGGGGAATACACCTAGTATAGCCTACTGCAATCACAAGAATTTAAAGAGACTATTGTGTGATAACTTCAAATCATGTGGAGTACCTGTAACTATTAAGGCCAGTAAGAGAGGGACTTATCCCTGCATGAACTGCAGCACATGCAGGTATATAAGTAAAGAACAAGTTTTTAACCATCCTACATTAAGTTTGACATTTAAGCCTAGATTTTATGCTAATTGTGAAACGCAGAATTTGATTTATCTTGCAACTTGTGAGCACTGTACAGCCTTCTATGTGGGGCTAACTAAGAGATCCTTTAAGAAGAGGCTTTATAATCACATTTATGACATACGCCAGAAAAAGGAGCAGAATGCTTTAGCTAAGCATATCATAGCCTTCCCAGACCATACATTTTGTTTTAGGGTCCTACAGATAGTTAAGAAAAGTGTTAGAGGGGGGGATCATGTAAACAACCTAGAGATGGTGGAACTTGAATGGATTTTAAAACTTAGAGCACATATGCCCCCAGGCCTGAATGCCTATGTTTCCCTCAAACCTATACTGAAAAATAGGGATTGACAGTGCTATTAATAAGTATTTTTAGTTGCTTTAGTAGCTATTGAAAGTAGTGAATACCTCTATATTTTATAACAAGAGTCTTAATATATATGTCTGCACATTTTCACACACTTCTTTATGTAGGATCCATAGTAATCTGCTATGAATTACACCTGGATCTTTATTGGTCAGTAATTAATATTTGCATAGTAAGAGCAGAGTAGTGTATAGATTTGTATATAAGTACTACTCTGTCTGTCTGTGTATTTATTTATTTATCCATTTGTTTATGAGTATTTTAGCATCTCTCATTTTTAGCTTTTTTGATGTTTTAACATTTTGTCTTTACAAGTATGTGTAGCAACATGTTGTTCTTCAGCGCATGAACTGAAGTTCTGTCTCACAATAAGTTGGTTGCCCAGTGTGTTTCATGCCTTTTATGCTTTTTGTAGTAAGTTAGCTACAGATTTTTAGCGTGTTTTAGCTTTAGTATATGCACACCAAGCTTCCACGCACATTTTTACTTCTTATTTTAATGTATTTTAGTGTAGTTAGATACTTTGTATTCATTTTTTTATGTATTATTTATACACTGCTTTACATATATATATGCTTTTATGCTGTATAAGTATTTAACACTTTAGTCACTTAGTTTTTATCCCTTATTAAGGTTTTATTAATTGTTTATGTAAGAATAGTAATAGAGTTGTGCCTATATTTGCTTATATATATATATTCACAACCTTTGTTTTTAATTTTTTTGTTTCACCCTAAAGATAGTATTCTATATTAAGATGAATGTCTTTAGTTTTAAATGTTTGATAAGAGTTTTTGACTCTGCTATTGTACTTAGTTTTATTCTGTAATATACTTGTAGTAGGTAGAGGGAGGGGTGTTGACTTTAGAGGCATTATTTTGCCTGATTGTAAGAATTCTTCAGCTAATTAATTTAATAATTGAATAATTGATACCCCTGTATCAGTATATAAAGGGCATGGTTCTGGTTTTAAAATTGATCTGAAGAAGCGTACGGTAGCAGTACGCGAAAGCGCTTATCATTTTGTTTGCATTGTGAATAAACTACCTTATGGATTACAGCCTTGTTTCCTGACTGCATTTCTTCAACGTGGTGGGTACTATAGCGTTTATTTTGCCTATTTGCTTGTTTGTTCGCTAATAGACCCGCAGAGTGTGTGGCATTTATTTGGTTACTTTTCGTTTTTGCTTGCCACACTCTCCCACGTTATGGAGCTTCCTTCTGTTGAACTGCCCTTCAATCCGGAGCCGAGGATACCTGTTGATACCTGGAACTCCATTACCAGGCAGAGTACTAATCCTTTATTGACCCTGGATTTACGTGAACAAGAGACTGTGCATGGCAGTAACACTACCATTAATAATATAGAAGACTTCTACTTGTTATTGAAGGACTTGGAAAATGATTTGTTTAAATACCAGAGACTTATCTGGCAGCGAAAGCATATGGAAGCCTGTCTCCATTTTAAGATTGTCCCCAGGGGCATGAGGGTTCTTTGTATGCCCACTTATGGGGACAGTCATCCAGCGTTATTACAGCAATGGCAGGAACTGAACCTTGAGTTGAGCTACAAGTATATTAAACTTATTATTGATTTTTTTTCTCCTATTGAGCAACAGTTACTACTCAAAATAGAACAATTGAACAGTGAGATAAGAGAATGATTTAATACTGAACTCTGTCTTGATAAATTAGACCATTTATATACACAAATACACTCGTATGGGAACAGACTCCAGCTCAATAAGCATAGGAAGTTGCTTAGAGACCATAAGGACTTCCAATTGGGTAACGTCTTTGTTTGGCCTAGACGTCCCAATCCGAGCGACGAGGATACTCGGATACATCATCATTCAGCATCTGCAGAGCGTACGCTCACGAATTTGGAGCACAGCACTCCATTAGTGCATACCACTGAAAACAATTCATTGAGCAGCAGCTCTGAGGGAGCTTTCATCACTCCTCCCAATGAACCTTTGATTCCGGTTTCGGAATCTCTTATACGGACACCTTTACCTAATCAAGAGGCCAATAGCAAAGTTATGGCTCATCTACGTACAGGGGCCATTCCTAAAACTGTGCAAATTAACAAAGGAGCGCCTGGTCCTTCTTCTTTTTTCCTCTACCAGTAAGGACCAACAATCCACGGAGAGGTCGATACAACAGCTGGGACAGGAGAAAGAGGAAGTATTCAGAGGACAGTCCACAACAGAGACAATGCAGGAAACTAAAAAGTTTATGTTTTAATTTATCAAGCATGACATTACCAGACTCTGCTATTAGTCTATTGAATAAGGGGCTCACTTTTGTCCCTTCGCAGGGCAGTAATTTACATGAGATATTAACGGACATTAGAATGTTTGCTAGAAGTCTAAATTTTAAACTGTATTTTAAAAATAATGATGGTCCTTTGCCTGGAGGCAGTGAAATATTTGCACAATGTAGAAAAAAGAGTACATATTCTCCACCACTGCCTATGCATATAGAATGTTTTGTTAGATTGTGTGAAGATGACTTGTATGATTATTTCTATAACGAACAAACTAAGAAATGTAAATATTTTAACATGACAAGGGAAGAGAAAGACTCCTTACACTTTCTTTCTAATACTAGTACCCTTACTATCAGGCCGGCAGATAAAGGTGGAGGGGTGGTACTTCTAAATACAGCAGACTATATTGCAAACATGAACAAAATGCTCAATGACTTAAAGACATATGAACCCGTTACTATTAATCAAATTAGAGAAATACATGGAGCTATAGAAGAGGTTATTTTTGATATGCTTATGTGTAAACAGATCACTGGTGAACTATACACTTTTTTCCACAAAGATTTTGTATGTATCCCCACCATAAAAGGGCTCCCAAAGATACATAAAAATCTAGATCCACCGCCCATGAGACCCATTGTATCTGGGGCAGGTTGGACCACAGAACATATCTCTCTTTTCCTTGAAAAAGCTTTACGTCCATTGGTAGATAAAGTACCACATATTTTGAAGGACACTTATCAACTTCTTGAGTCATTAGAAAAATTAGACTTTAACTTGAATGTTTCTGAATATAAGTTGATTACTTTAGATGTAAAGAGCCTGTTCACCTCCATCCCTAATGAGGAGGGAATACAGGCTATCAGGGAGCTTATGGTACATGAGAGTGGCTATAGTAATAATAGACAGATCTTGATCTGCCAGCTACTAGACCTTGTCTTATCATGTAATGTGTTTTCTTTTGGCACCCAATTTTACAAACAGAAGTGGGGAGTAGCCATGGGCACTTCATGTGCCAACACGTACGCTAACCTGGTTGTGTATGGTTGGGAGAAAGAACATCTTTTTCCTCACGACAGTTTCAACAAGGTTATCATCTACAAAAGATTTGTAGACGATATACTGATTGTATGGAAAGGATCCAGTGGGGACTTCAACAGCTTTTTGGATTATCTTGAAAATTCCAGTAACTTCCTGAGCTTTACCATGGACATGTCTAGTACCACCATTAATTTTTTGGATGTCAGTTTGAGCATCAAAGCAGGAGGGCTAGTTCCCTCATTATATAGAAAACCCTGCTGGAAAAACATGCTCCTGAGTTACGACAGCATGCATCCCAGGCATGTCTTTCCTGGCATAGTAAGGAGCCAGTTTATTAGAGTAAGCAGAATGTGTAGAGATGAGGTGACCAGGTCAGTGCAGATCGGACTTATGGAAGAGCTTTTTAAGGAGCGGGGATACGACAATATAATGTTAAGAGACATCAAGGAGGATATATTAGGTCCTATGAGGGTAACTCCATATTCAAATAGGCAGGGAACAAGGGCCTTTCATTCGAAACCCTTGGGTCAAGACAAAGTTAGGCTTACAGTCACCTACACTAATGACTATGCAGCTATAAAGAGAATTATAAGCAATAATTGGAAGATTTTGACAGTTGACCATAACACCCTAAGTTTAGTGGGGAATACACCTAGTATAGCCTACCGCAATCACAAGAATTTAAAGAGACTATTGTGTGATAACTTCAAATCATGTGGAGTACCTGTAACTATTAAGGCCAGTAAGAGAGGGACTTATCCCTGCATGAACTGCAACACATGCAGGTATATAAGTAAAAAACAAGTTTTTAACCATCCTACATTAAGTTTGACATTTAAGCCTAGATTTTATGCTAATTGTGAAACGCAGAATTTGATTTATCTTGCAACTTGTGAGCACTGTACAGCCTTCTGTGTGGGGCTAACTAAGAGATCCTTTAAGAAGAGGCTTTATAATCACATTTATGACATACGCCAGAAAAAGGAGCAGAATGCTTTAGCTAAGCATATCATAGCCTTCCCAGACCATACATTTTGTTTTAGGGTCCTACAGATAGTTAAGAAAAGTGTTAGAGGGGGGATCATGTAAACAACCTAGAGATGGTGGAACTTGAATGTATTTTAAAACTTAGAGCACATATGCTCCCAGGCCTGAATGCCTATGTTTCCCTCAAACCTATACTGAAAAATAAGGATTGACAGTGCTATTAATAAGTATTTTTAGTTGCTTTAGTAGCTATTGAAAGTAGTAAATACCTCTATATTTTATAACAAGAGTCTTAATATATATGTCTGCACATTTTCACACACTTCTTTATGTAGGATCCATAGTAATCTGCTATGAATTATACCTGGATCTTTATTGGTCAGTAATTAATATATGCATAGTAAGAGCAGAGTAGTGAATAGATTTGTATATAAGTACTACTCTGTCTGTCTGTGTATTTATTTATTTATCCATTTGTTTATGAGTATTTTAGCATCTCTCATTTTTAGCTTTTTTGATGTTTTAACATTTTGTCTTTACAAGTATGTGTAGCAACATGTTGTTCTTCAGCGCATGAACTGAAGTTCTGTCTCACAATACGTTGGTTGCCCAGTGTGTTTCATGCCTTTTATGCTTTTTGTAGTAAGTTAGCTACAGATTTTTAGCGTGTTTTAGCTTTAGTATATGCACACCAAGCTTCCACGCACATTTTTACTTCTTATTTTAATGTATTTTAGTGTAGTTAGATACTTTGTATTCATTTTTCTATATATTATTTATACACTGCTTCACATATATATATGCTTTTATGCTGTATAAGTATTTAACACTTTAGTCACTTAGTTTTTATCCCTTATTAAGGTTTTATTAATTGTTTATGTAAGAATAGTAATAGAGTTGTGCCTATATTTGCTTATATATATATTCACAACCTTTGTTTTTAATTTTTTTGTTTCACCCTAAAGATAGTATTCTATATTAAGATGAATGTCTTTAGTTTTAAATGTTTGATAAGAGTTTTTGACTCTGCTATTGTACTTAGTTTTATTCTGTAATATACTTGTAGTAGGTAGAGGGAGGGGTGTTGACTTTAGAGGCATTATTTTGCCTGATTGTAAGAATTCTTCAGCTAATTAATTTAATAATTGAATAATTGATACCCCTGTATCAGTATATAAAGGGCATGGTTCTGGTTTTAAAATTGATCTGAAGAAGCGTACGGTAGCAGTACGCGAAAGCACTTATCATTTTGTTTGCATTGTGAATAAACTACCTTATGGATTACAGCCTTGTTTCCTGACTGCATTTCTTCAACGTGGTGGGTACTATAGCATTTATTTTGCCTACATTCACAAAACAAACAGCACTAGGAACACTAGATCCAAGGACATGAACTTTGCCTGTGGTATAAATAAAACAAACTGGAGATACTTATATATGCCTCAAAGGATCCCCACACTATGGAACAGACTCCCCATTCACATGAAGTGGAGTTTATCCCTGATCCTTTTCAAGTGGAACCTTGATCATTGGATGGGAAATCATAAATTCATGTCCAGTCTGACCCTCATGTCTATGATGGACATAGGCCTACAGTATGTTAATTAATCACAAACTCACATACCCCCCACATAACCTTTATTTACCTCTTTACTAACATACACTCACCATATAGTCATCCAATGTGGTGGAGGACAAAAATGGGTTGGGTTGTACAGATAAGCTTATAAAGACCCTGGCGGTTGATAGCCTAGTACAAACCTATGAACCTATAAACAGAAGATATATCAAATATGTCTGTTTCAACCTTTTCATGTCAAAAATAATTTTTGTCATATTAAGATACCTTTTATTCTTACAGAGAATGGTGGATCAGAAATTTAAATTACTCTGAAATCAGGCAATGTAGGTTATTCTAGGGTGGAGTGCATCATTAAATTGTTGTATAGCCACATGTTCAGGTGTTTCATTCTCCAAGTATCCAGATCTACACAAATAAGCCATTATATGGCTTGCTTTCTGCCTTTTTTACAGGATGATCATATTTATGAGCTCAGCTTTGTGGTCCAGTACAACTGTTAAAATATTTTATGTGGCTTGAACAAAGTCCCTCATTTTGTAATGGTCTCTAAAAGAAAAATTGTTTTATATTTTGGAGTTATAAGGAATGTAGCATTTATTTTTGCCCTTTTATCTACGTAAAAATAATTCCATTTCTGTCTTCCAAAAAACCATTTGAGGACTTGTGTTTACAGTGATAAGGATCTCTGCAACTAAAATTTGGTGTTCTCTAGGTTTTTGTAACAATTCAATATATATGTATATCTATAGCTGTATGATATAGATATAGATATGTATCTGTCTATCTATAGAGTTCTTGCAAAATTTTATTTATTCTGTGGATGCTGTTCAAACCATTCAATTAAAGGTGTAACATGTTACTTTCACAGTATGGGTATAATTCTCCCATGGACTGTGTGCTTTTAATGTAATCATCATCACTTCCTCTTGATTTTGAAAAGAGTTTCTGGTTAATATATAAGCCATCTAGCTGGATGAGAAAAATAAAATAGAACCCTCTATCAAGCAGGAAACTTTTCATAATATGTGATTTTTGCGTGTTGGTGAGAGGTACATCAAGGTATGCAGCACACTTAATTCCCGGCCTTTCCAGTCCTTTTCTAAGTGCATTTGTGAGAATACCCTTACAGGCTAAAATTTTTAGCATTTTTGTGCACTGTTCTTAACTTGGATAGCATAGTAATGCAGTGGTTAGTATTAATGCCTCATAGTACTTGGTTGTCCAATTCAATATCTGGTTTGGGTGCATTCTGGGTGAAGTCTGCATGTCCTTTTGTGTCTGCATGGGATTTTTCCTGGTTCCTCCATTTCCTCCCACATTCAAAATACATGCTAAAGGTGAATTGATAATGTTGCAAATTGCCCATGCAAGTACATATGGTGAGAGAGAGTGTTAGTTTATTGTTTTGTTGACTGGCATCCCACCCAGAATTAGTTCCTCTGCCTTGCACACACTGAGTGCCAAGATAGGCTCCAACTGCTGATATCCCTTAAATGAACAAGGCAGGTATTAGATAATTAATGAATTTCTTAAGTGGTGTTAATAAATGGGAAATTAGAGTCTTCCATGTGGGTGCTTTATTAATTATGCTCAATTACATTAAGCTTCTTGGTGCCTTAATTAATACATTTTGAGCATATATTTCAAATGAAATAATGTGCAATTTGAAAGGTTATGTTAAAACAGCTTCTGTTTGTTGAATCAGTTTGATGTTTTCTCATCTCTCCCTGATACCTTTCTTGTGAAAATTTGACCCAGACTAGTTTATAATGATACAGTGATTCTTTGCATAAGGAAAAAAAATCCCACAACCGAGTAAAGAAAAAGTAAACAAATATCTAGTACAAATTTCTTTTAATAAAGCACACCTACAGTAAAAGATAGTCCTAAACATGGCAATTTTGCTGCTAAATGTGATTGATAACTTTCAGGCTGGATGCTATGTACATATTTTCATTCCTTGGATGTTGGATTTCCCTGACCACATTACTTGCTTAGATAATGGGAGTCGAAGGGTGCATGTTGTGTGTCTTCTTTAACTCCTCTTGTTGCAACTTTTTTCCTTGCTTTATTGTACTGGAGCTGTGAAATAAACGTATTTAAGTGTGTTTGTATCTTTGTGTGGGGTAAAGCCCCCACATGGCTTATTACAGTGTTTTGCTCGTCTTGGCTTGATGACTTGTATTATCATGTAAGACTGACGATTTTGGGAACTATAGGTTCACAGGTGTTTACTAGGCTAATGACCACAGGGGCCTTTTTAAACCTAGGAATGTATTCTAAATATCTAACAAGTTCTGGTATCCCTGGGGCTTGGGAGGTGAAATATTTACAATCAGGGGCCTTGGAGATGAACCATTTACAGGCTGCCTATGTTTCTTAGTAACACAGGTGCCAAACCAGGGATGAGTTTCCTGTTCCCCCTCCATTTGTCCAAGTTACACTTTAATTTGGTTAGGGAGGAACTCTGTTTATATGTATGGGGATCCTGTTTCAGAGGCAGGGTAGTCTCTGGGATACATACCTGTCTCTCCAGCAAGTCCTATTTATATCACAGGCAATGTTGTAAGGCTTTAGAATGTGTAATTCTGGTGCTGTTTGTTTTGTGGATATGCAGGAGGTCCATCAGAGTGGGATCTGACAATGCCCTGTATGCCAGGAATAGGTTCATAGGTTCATAGGTTCATACTAGGCTATCTGCCCTAGGGCATTTATAAGCCTAGCCAGAATGTGTTTGGCTTTCGCCACCCATTTTAAATTTATTTTGCTATGCCCTTTTTCGAGGTTAGTATACTGTGCCTCTGTCTAACAGTGACACAAAAGTGATACCCGGGGTAAACCTACGATCTCCCATCCACTCATCAAGATTCCTCTTGAAGAGAGTCAATGAGGGACTCTGCCTAACCTGGACTGGGATTTTATTCCAGAGTGAAGGGAGCCTCTGGGTTATGAATCTGTCCCTCCAGCATGTCCTATTTATTTCAGTGCTGAGGTTCAAGTCTCTCAAGCGCGTAGCTCGATGGGATTTGGATTTTCTGAGGTGCAACATGTCCATTAATTCCGGGTTGGACATGGCTTTATACCTCAGGCACAGATCGCCTCTGAACAGGCGGTATGCCACTGAGTAGAGCTGGAGTTTCTTTAACCGGGCAGCATATGGCATCTGTTTGAGCCCTTTGATCCTCTTGGTGAGGTACTTTTGGGGTCTTTCCAGTTGCTGCAGGTGTCTGGTAAGGTACATCCCAAAAGGGGCACCAGTTGTCTGTTTCTATGAGGCCCTTTTGGAGGATGCTTGTGTTGGCTGGAGAGTCGATTATGGCACCCAGTTTGCAGTCACTTCCTGAAGGATACTATTATGTATTTCTTGGCATTTGGTTTTAGTCCATGGGTCTGTCACCAGTTGTTTGTCTGTGTAAGCCCTTCCTGGAGAACATTTATGATTTGTGTTGGTGGACGATTCAATGACAAGTCCTAATTTGCAATCATCTGCAAATTTAATTAGCCAGAGGCCATTGATTTTGGCTTTAGCTTCAGGGAAGTAAATACCAAAAAGCAGCAGTTCCAGGAACAATCCTTGAGCGACTCCACTTGTGTCTGGCCTCTTTGTAGAGGTGTGGTCCCCGATTCTAATTTCCTGGGTCGTGTCTGTGAGACAGCTGACTATCCACCAGGTTACATAAAGGTTTGTACCTAACCTCTTAAATTTGTCAACAATGTCTGAGTGGGAAATTGAGTGAAATGCCTTGGCCAGGTAAAGGTTGGCAGTATGAACTATTTTGCCCTCATCCATTGCTTTGGTGACCTTGTGAAAGAAGTCCACTAGATTGAGTATACATGACCTGTCCTTGATAAAACCCAATCAAGTTGTGTCCAGTGTCTGGAGGTTTCCTATGTCATTACTGATCATTTTCATGATAATTCTTTCCATGGCATTACATATGAGACTAGTGAGACCTATGGGTCTATAGTTTCCAGGGTCTGTAGATGTCCCACCTTTGTGCAAAGGGATGACTGTTGCTGTTATCCATCCATGAGGCATGAAGCCTGTTTGGAGGATACAGTTAAATAGCAATTCCAGACTGCTTGATAGATTATGCTTCATGCTATTTAGAAGGCATCCTGGGATATTGTCTGGGCCCATTGATGCAGTGTTCTTGGCCTTAGAGAGAACATTATGGACCTGTTTCCTAGGAGGTCATATTTCTCATTCATAGACAAAGCTATGCTAACTTATAGTGATGCATTGTAGGTTATGGAGGGGCAAGAAAATCACACGTAGCTGTTATACCTGCAAGCTTTTAAATAACATTAAGGGTGATTTTAGTCTCTTAAGTGTCTGGAAGAAGAGTTTATGACACTATTGAGTGTCTGGTCCACCAGTCCTGAACAGCTAACTACATGAATCAAACTATTCTTTATTATTTTTTGTCCTATATTTTAACCAGAGAATATTAGAACTGTGTCTTTTTTCCCCTTTTGTCATAGAATTAGTCCTTTAACTATAGATTGCTCTCATGAAAAATACAGGTATATGTTTATTTTTTGCCTAATAATCACAGTTTTCCTATCTGCAAGATTTTCCCTCTCCTTTTGCTATTCTTATTCACATTTGCCTAAACTACAAGGAATCAGTCCTGTTGCACTGTAGGTTAGATTGAGTTGTTTTCCTTTTTCCTTACCCATTTGTTTCCCTCTGTACATTTGTCCTTAATTCCCAGATGTAAGCATCCCATGTGCTCAGAATGCGTGAGCAGAGTTTTGTCCCAAAATCCTATCCTTACCTGTAACACACATATTTCCTAACAGGCTGCTGCAGTAGTGATATACGTCTCCAATTGTCAACATAAAGGTAAGTGAGCCTTAGATTACTTATTCCATTCTCTACATTGTATATTAGCTAGGGCTTTGGCAAAATTAACAAATACTCTGACCCTTTGCCAGCAGTACAATAAACAGAAGGGTACTATAGCAAAGATATGCCAAGTCCATATTGCAGTCCTGACCATAGACCTGGTGATCGAACTTTGAGTAATGGGCTCTGGTGTCACAGGAGTTAGCTGAAGGGTGCTGATGGGAGTCTGTAGTTGACTGCTGGCTTGTGTGTTCTGGGAGAGGGTGTCTGTATGAAGGCAAGGATGAACAGCCTCAGCATGTATATGGTTCCAAAGGTAAAGGCCTAGTAAGGAGTTCACATCAGTTGTATTGATGGAGTATGATGGTGTGGAATCATACTGGTGTGAAGCTCAAATGTGGTAGTCCTTGCACATTACTTCCAAAAGAGCACAGGGTGATTATATTTGGTGCTTATATGAGGACATCTAAGCCAGCCAGTTCTTGACTTTCACCTCATCTGACTGGATACAAGATGAGATTACTGAAACATATTTTCCCTGGAAGTGGAAAAACCTTTCACATAGTTAAGTGGAGAGCGCAAGCCAGGAAGACAGAGAAAAATGCATCAAGGGGTGACAGCAGAACTGGTCTTCGGTCAACTGGTGCCCTAGGCAAAAGGGCTCCACGGCTCCCCAATATCACCCAGTGCCCTCATCCTAGTCTACCTACTCCATCCAGATTACTAGAAAAGTGCCCCTGCTAGACCGGCGCCCTGGGTGGCCGCCTAGTTGGCCTATGCATAAGGCCAACTATGGGTGTCAGGGAAATCAGATGATCGAGTTGTTAAAAGCAAAAAAAAAAAAAAAGTTACAGCAAAGATATATTTCTCTTATCTGAACTAATTAAAACATGTAAAAACAGAGATGCCCATATCTTAAGTACAGACCAGCAGTGGTTACATAGACCACAGTTATCACTGCTCACTATTTTCATTAGTTTCTAGCTTCTACAGTTAACTTCCTTCACTAACCAGCTTAAATCATTGTTAAATAGCTGCTGAGTCTTTCTAGCGTAGTGTATTATCATGAAGAAGTGCATTCCTTGTGGCATATATTGTTTAAAACAGTATTATTTTGTATATGCAACTATCAAGCATTGACTTTTACTGATCTCTGCATTTTTTACACTCTATTGCACCCACATTTATAAGATGCTGTCAGGTTAATAAAGCAGCACTGATACACATTTCTTCAAAATAAGAGAAATCCCTAAGTTCAAGTACTATATGATAGAAACATCATTATATGTACACTTTTAACAATTCTCCTAGGAATTGATTTTGTCATTTAATATTTTAGGCCTTGCAATGAACAAATAGTTTTATTTGTTTCCAACTACGGTCTCAGTTCTTAACAAAGTTATTATGTAGAATATATCTGTAATGTCATTTCATGTAAACAAGTTTGTGAAATTCAGAGTTTATTACATTTCCCTTGTACAACAAATGCTGGTTGAAAAGCAGATGGCTAAAATAAAATATAATGATACATTTAGCTACAGCTTTGCTGGTTTGTATTACATTTTCTTACAGTGAAAGGGCCAGCTAGGACATTCAGTTAGCTCAGTTTTGTTTATACAGTGAAGCATTAAAGAGTGTAAAAATAAACAGGATTTCCATGGTGTGAGCCATATATCACGTTACACAAATAGTGTAAAAGAGGGTTAGCAATAATTTGCTGTAGGTATAAACGATGTTAAGTCTGTATATATTAATCACTACAGTATACAAACACATAAATGGAGACAATATGCATATCAGATTTTACGAAACAGAATTATTTAATTCTGTTTTGTATTGTACATGCATTTCAGGTTTGTTTCTCAAGTGTTTAAATGCTGTAAACAACCTCAATAAAAAAAGGTAGGGAGAATGTAAAGATTTGCATATAAGAAACAATTTTCAAGAAATCCGGTCATAATCTTCACTTGATTGAAGTTTATTTTCTGTTTTTTGGATTTGAGTTAATATGTGATGTGTGACTTGAGCTGTATATAAGGTGAGGCATGCTATAAGCCCTGTGCTTTTACATTGCCATGGTAAGTTGGATATGAATGTTTACAGCTAGTCTCAGAAGATCATCATGCCTGAAGTAGGGCTGTCACGACAGAACCAGTCAGTCATAGGTACTGCATCGATCCAGACTAACACTGATGAAGCAAAACTAAGAATATTAAAGCAGTAAGATGTAGAAAGCATTTCGAAGTGTTGCTGAGGCTGAATGCAAACATGAAATGGAAGGGACTGGTTTAATTTGTGGTTTAGAAGTTTGAGCACTCATTTTGTTTCTTTGCTCTGGTGTAGACATGTACTGTGATAGTTTTGCCTCATAGCAATGACAAATTGTTGAGTCCTATGTATTAGGGCCTGGCTAGACTATGCTAATTTTTTCATCAATTGTTATGTGCCCCAATGTCTTGTGAGACAATTTAAACTGGTAATAAAGAGAACATTGTGCAAGTCAAGGGATTGCTGATGATAGATACTGATCACATTCTTTTCAAATTGGCAGGGTTTCAAATCTAGTGAACAAAAGCTGGTCTATTGATGTCATTAAGAAGAAAGGTAGATAGGCTTCTAATGCATGTAAGTTGAGGGCTTAGCAGTGAAATACTGCTGTGTTTTTGTTTTTCAGGGCGGTGCTGCGGTAGCGTTGTCGCCTCACAGTAAGATGTTGTCCTGTTCGATTCTCAGCTAGAGCGTCTTCTATGTTGAGACATGCGTGAATGGGCGTACCTTCGTTGAAGGTTGTGTGTCAGGGCCGGCAACTCGGCACATAAAAATCTACTGCCAATCATTTAGTAGACCGGAGTTCGGCTGTGGCGACTCCTAACCGGGAAAAGCCGAAAGACACAACATCATTTGTTTTTCAGAGCATCAGCATTTATCATATAGGGTTGCCACCTTTTCAAATGGCCAAAGTGAGATATTTTCGGGACAAACATCAGATTTTACAGGCCGACACACACCCAGGGTCAGTACAAAGGATAGAACTTAACTTTTTTGCCTAAATAATAGCTTATTCTTGTAGCATTTTAGTTGCTTATTCTGTTTCTTATAACATTTATGTATTTTAGATACAGAATAACTGTTTTATGCAACTATTACATAAAATATAGGACATAATTCTGTCCTACAATCTCAGGACATTTGCCATTTTTAATATTTTTTGTCAGGACACAACTGCCCAAAGA
The DNA here is from genome assembly GCF_019279795.1 of Protopterus annectens. Lineage (NCBI taxonomy): Eukaryota > Metazoa > Chordata > Ceratodontiformes > Protopteridae > Protopterus > Protopterus annectens. Next base: position 141,015,214 of record NC_056733.1, on the reverse strand, counting down.
GGGACTGTCCCTCGCAAAGTGGGACAGGTGGTAACCCCATTATCATAGGGCATTCATGTAGATAGATTAGATAGATAGATAGATAGATAGATAGACAGACAGATAGATAGATAGATAGATAGATAGATAGATAGATAGATAGACAGATAGACAGACAGATAGTGTATTGTTTCTGTCCTGTCCTCATGACTCCAATTCCAGAAACAAACCCAATACTCAAAGTGAAACTTTACCACTAGTCAGTACAGTGAGATACTTAACCTTCTTCCTTCTTCTGTTTGTCATTTGTATGCCTTCCTTTTTTTTCTTAAGTTAAAACATGCCTTGCTGTGAAAGCTAGATATTTTTAGACAGTCATTCATAGTAGTCACAATCATTTATCTGTTGCTGTTATTTCTAGTTCTAATTAATGCCTCGCCTTGTTTTTAACTACAGTACCTATACACTCAAATAAAGAACTTTGTATGGAAATTATAGACATATAGGAGAAATTACTGAGAAATGGATGCAGACACACTTTGCAGGGTTTTCAACAGAAACAAACTGATAAAGATTATAAGTTTGAAGGGTGCACACTTCCTGTAATCAGCTAATTACCTAATGTAGGTTGACATTTAACCTAAGCATACCTCTCATAGTGTAAGAAATATGGACAAAGTAAAAAAAAAATGGGGTGGGGGTAAAGGCCCAGAAATAGGAACAGATATTAAATATTGCTCTTATAAACTTAGAAGGTTGTTACAGTACGAGGTTTTGCATTGACATACATTGTCTGGAGGATATGAAGTTTGAAACTCAAATGTTTGACATTACTTAGTGACTTTAGTCTTCAAAGATTTGCCAGAAATCCAAATTTTATGAAGATCAGACCAAAAATATGAATAAAAAATCTGGACATTCTGCAAAAATCTTGACATTCGAGAGGTATGGACCTAAGCTTTTTAATATAGCTACATTTGACCTTTGCTAATTGCCTAGTGAGACTCTGTTTTGCTGTTTACATCTACTTTAAGTTCAACATTTCTGAATCCCTTCATAGAGATTCACAAGTATTTATGAAAATGCACAACAGAAGCTATTTTTTTTTTCTGTACAGATATGGCATCAACTATGCTATCAAAGCAAAACAACATGTGCTTACAGTGTAGACTTACTGTCATTCTAAACTGAAAAGCCTATCATACTGGCTGAGTCTGACCTACATTTCAGCTTGCAGTCTTGGGTGTGGCTAGGTTTTCTTCCCAGCATCCCTTGTGCAGAGTAAGAAACTGTAATTTCTACTATGTGTCAAGTTCAGGAATTGTGTGAATGAATGCAAAGCAGTGTAAAGCAGAGGTTGCAAAAACATGTCAAACTTGCATCATCTTTTGTTATCAATGCATACATATGTACTTTATCTTTGCTTACTGTAATGACTGACACTAAGCCAGGACCTTTACTCTTGACAGCATGTACACACAGCCACACACAGATAAACTGGCTCAGGACAAATGTTAACCATCCACTAATTTTCACGTTAGACAATTTTCTTGTTTGTGTTACAGATAAAACAGAAGCCTCTGTAAAGCTAGCATTTTAGCTCTGCAGTTGGACTCCTTACTCTTAACAGTAAATCTGCCTCAACAGACACACCTTTTTACTAGAGAATATCTCATTATCCATCCATAGTTTAAATAGTTCTGACTGTCCTCAGCATACATTAGAAGTAATGAGACTATTTGTTAGAAGCTGTTGCAAACATGGTGATTTACTAGCATCACCACAGTGTCTGCAATTCTCAAGGGTTATTTTCTAGGAAAAAAAGAAAATGTTTTACTTATTCACATATTACTGATTGCAGGAAAGTCAAGAACATTCTGCAAAATCAGGAATAGGTACCCTTGTATTTAAAAAAGTCTTAAAATAGAAACTCATAATGTTTTTTTTCACCTGCCCTGCAATCTCCATAATCCCTTTCTTGAGATTGAGATTTCATTAATATTGACTCAATCAACTCTCTCATCTTTATTAAAAAAAAAAAAACACTGACTTCACCATCATTGAAAATACAGGAAAGCAGCCTGTCATCTCCTTAGCTTTTACTTACTTGAACTTCTGACCTGTGCTTACATCAAACTGCCAAGCACACTTGCTGAAGTCAAATGACAAGCCGCTCCTTTTATCAGACCAACTGCTATGCAAACAAATTTGCTTGAAAGTACACTTCAAAGTGCAGCATATTTTGTTTGAGAGCATAACTACTTATTCATTATGAGGGTTCATGTCCGTAATCTGGTCTGTTTAGAAAAAACAACCTGATACCTTATTTTTCTAAAGGTTCCATTTGCAACTGAATTCAGTACTATGCACATGCAGAGAAAGGACTGAGTGGGATTTCTGTAGCTCTAAGCCAATGCAATTCTAACAAGTAAAAGTATTTTTGTTTAAAATAAATAAATAGATCAATCAATTAATCTGGTTAGAAAGCATTTAATTGAAGTGTATGTGGGAGGGGATGGGGCTGCTTTCCAACAGCCAGTATCAGGAGCCCCCCTGCACATGTTTCTTTAGCTTAAGGAAGTGGGGTTTTGGTGTAGAAAGGGTGATGTGGAAACAGGCTGCCTCTAGTGAGTTTTGGGGCATTTAGGCCACTTAGGGTAAAGCTGGCTTATCTCCCATTCCTGTTCCTGGGTTGGTAGGATGAATTAGGAGTGAATGGTTTGGTAACACTGCCCAGAAGTGCTACCGGTCAGGAGTGAGCAGTTAGAGGTTATACTGCTAAATTTGGTGGTTTGTTTGTTGTAGGTGAGCTATATAAACACACCTACAGTGTTTGAATTTTGCAGGTGAGCATTGGGTGTGTGCCTACTGTTTGATTATTATGTTTTCCAATATGTTATTTACATAAAAGATGCCAGTGCTATTGATCTATGTTACACATGAAAGTTTAATAAACATTCATCACATTGCAATTTGGTGTGATTTTTGTGTTTGGGCAGTGCTCCATTTAAATTGGTCTACTCTATTAAATGTTCTGCAATGCAAATGAAGCTTACACATTTCTGGTATATTGCTGCATCTTACAGTAACACAGAAATCTTGCATTTTGTTAACAAAAGTAGCCATAGTTGTGAACTTTTTCCTAGGAAATAGAACAGAAATCAGATCATTTTAATTGCAGCACTAAGTGCAGATGTAGCATTAATATATCTGTGCACATTTGAATGAAATATGCTTTCTGACAAAATACATCTAAGTCTGATAGGCAGATGGCTCCATGTGGAAGAAATTTTAATTGAAAGGGAAAGAACCTCTTTAACACGTGCTAGTAATGAACAGTGTAAAGATGGCAGATTAAAGAGCCTGTCTAATGACTTTAGATGAATTTATGGAATCTGTCTTAATTTGCAATTTGTCCTTTTTTGTTCATTGCTTTGTAAAGTTAGACATACTTTAGATTAGACTGATGCTTAAATTGAAGGTCACATATTTGCAGCACTAATATGGTGGGGACAAAGTGAGCCATGAATATAAAAAAATAAAATAAACTTGCTAATAAACTGAACTGAAACGTGTCCCAAACAATATTACAATTCACCTCCACATGGACCACAGCTGATATGTCAAAGCCATTGCCATAATCAGTGATATATTTATTTAATTAGGTAATTGCATGTTAAATTAGGATTTTAGACTGAGCTCAGGTTGCAATTCTAGATTAAAATGGGGATTCATTAAACTGAACAATCTCATTCATGTTAGTATTGTCAGGAAGCAGCAGGGGAATTGTGGGTAGTACAGACATCCAAGAACTTGTGCCAAAAACAGGCAGTGTTGTGAAAACATAAATGAAACACAGTTAATAAGCTAACAAAACGTGGTGTTTTGAAAGTTATTGCATTCTATTAAATATAATGAGAAAACATGTTTGTTTGGGTCAAAAGCCTTTCATAGCACTTTAATCCCTACAGTCACTTTGCCTGTGGAACCCAGCTTTTTTCTGAACATGCACTGTTTTATTTCTCACAGGGTTTTAATCTTATAATTTTGGTATTGCACAAACTCAAAGCAATAATCTTTCAATCTAGGAGTTTATATCCCAGGATTAGACCTTCACTGAAATGCACTTTCTCTTTGTCTCTCTCAAATACAAACACACATCGACACACATACACACACACACATGAACGCACAATGCAATCTTCATAATATAATGCCCTGTTCACATCTAACTCTGCCCACAATGAAAGTACAGGTCCACAGAGAATAAGATGGATGTCAAGACGAAATATTATTTCATAAACTAGCACTGTGTTGCAATACTGTCTGCATAACTTATGTAAAACGATTAAGTTGAAGATGAGGCATACAGGTCACAGAGGCAGTAAGACTGCAGAAACTAAAGTTGTTAAAAAGGCTTTTAGACACACAAGTATAATATAATATGGACATTTTTAAAGAATCCAATCAACCATCATGTTTTTAGGAAAAGAGGAAAATGGATTATCTAGAAAAAAAGCAGTAAAAACCCAGGAGGATATGACCCACACTGAGAGAAGAAAAAAAGTAAACACCAGGGCCTTGAGCACCTGACCAACCCCTAACATTGCATTTCTTCACTGATTGCCATTTATTATGGTATTGTTTTTAGTAAGTAAAGCTTAAATGTCTCCAGAATATTTTTATGAAGTTAGGTTCTCTAATTTAGTTCTTATTCTGCAAATCGTAGTACAGATATCATACCACATTGTGTTTTTGCGTAGAAGTCAGTGTCTCCTGGTTGCAAAGAAGTTAATCACACACAAATAATGCTACTGTATAAAAATGTCCTAATTATATATGAGTTTAACTGATGTTAAAAAATGCATCTGGGTTGCAGTGCACTGTACATAGTTTAGTTTACAAATGCTAAAACACACTTTTGTTGCTTTGCTGTGCAGTATTAATTTAGTGCAACACTCCCTGCGAGTAACATGAGTAAGAGTTACAAAGTGAGTATTTCTGGTAAGATCAACAGTCACCTTTTGTTGTACAGACTACATGCAGTTAGAATGGATAATACATTTACATAATTTTTATTGCTTATTGTACATTGGATTGCCAACTAGGCAGAGCTCATTCTCAGTGGAGGCCCAGGTGCAAAAATTCCAAATAATTTGGTAGAAAGAAAAAAGCAAATACAAAAATGTAAAGTAGATGTGCAGCTATAGCTGAGTCTGCAAACAATTTTGCTGAATATGCATTTATTTCTGTTGACATTGTATCATATCACAGTACAGTAAACTCTCATTTAACAGGAACTCAAGCAACCGGCACTCTCTAGCAACCATAAAAAAAAATCGAAGAAATACAGTATATTATGAACAATTCAATTCAGTTTTCATATGTTGCACTTTCTGTTCCCCCAACCAGGCTTTTAATTACTGTATTTCAATATTAAAATCAAATCAATACAGTGCTTATGGTATGGTATAGTATAGGGTACAGTATTAGTCAGGCCTGTTTTTAATAGTAACTCTTAAGCAACCAAAAACTACAGTTATCTGGCATGTACCAATCCCCATGGGTGCCAGTTAACAGGGAGTTTACTGTACATGGACCAGCATCTGAAGCAGGTTATATTAACTAAGATTCACCTGCACAAGAAGCTAAGTTTAAAAGGGTAGCACAGTGGTGCAGTAGTTAATATTGCTGCCTCACAGCAAGAGGTTCTCCAGTTTGATTCTCGGCCGGGGTGCCTTCTGTGTGGAGTCTGCATGTCCTCCTTCCTGCATTCACATGGGTTTCCTCTGGGTGCTCCTGTTTCCTCCCATGTTCCAATTTCTCCCTGCAGCTCTGCTGAAAACAGGCTCTGTCCTAGTTGGACTTTCCTGGTAAACAAACATTAAATACATAAAAGATAGAAAGATTATAGTAGTTAAAAAAGATAAAGACAAATGTGAAATAATGAAGTGGCTGGGTAGAAAAGGGAGCGATATAGGGTGAAGGGATCCGGCAAAATGTGGGAGAGTTGAGAGATAAGGTGGACTGCATAGGACTGTGGATGGTTGAGAAATCATGTAAATAGGACTGGAATATAGAGTGTTGAGTTCTAGGTAGGAAGAATAAAAAATTGACAACACCTTGGGAGGCAATGGATTATAAATGCAAGGATATAAGCTGGATATAGACTAGTGGAGAAGACAAAGTGAGCAGGTTATAGAAACATCTGGTGCTGAAGGAACGAAATCTGTTTTGCAAGGACAAGGTTTTCATCTGCGAAGTAAAGTATTCCCAACTGACTTCCAAACATATAGTACAAAGTGAGCAGGTTACAGAAACATCTGGTGCTGAAGGAACAACATCTGTTTTGCAAGGACAAGGTTTTTATCTGTGACGTAAAGCATTCTCAGTTGACTTCCAAACATATAGTTTCTGGCAATGATTTATATATTCTAAATGTTTACCAAACCACCTTGACTTTGCCAAAGTGTTTATGCTGGCTTTCAAAGTTTAGATTGAAGTATTTAACTTGGATCTGCTTTCCATTATTCAATGAGCATCCGCAAAAAAAAAAAAAATATGTATATATATATATTATTTTAATGAAACTTATTTTAAGCAATATAACTTTCAGTAGAGAATTAACCACCGTGTCACTGTAGTAAATAATGGACTTCAAAATGAACTTCAGTGAGGTGGACATCCATAAAGTAGATCCTTATAAAGTATTTAACTATGATCATTTCATTTAGCCCTTCATGTTTCCTTGTCTTTTGCATGTAAATATAGTATGGCTCATCTTTTTTAATATATCAGTTCAGTTAATCTAGAAATGGAATATGAAAATTAGATATGTATGTGTAAATGGCTATATGAGTTTTATGGTTGTTCAAAATTACAGAACAACAATTGTATTGATTGCACTTGTTAAAACCTCATGTACTCTGAGTTTTAAATATTTCATAGTACAACAACTATTTTATTAATATTTGGTAACCAGCTAGATGGACAGACTGTTCTAAGGACCCTTTTCAACCTTGACCCTGTCACATGTCAGGTGTGTATACAGTTCAGAATAAATTGCATACACACATAATGCTTTTTTATGCAACATGCATATATGCTCTCATTTAAGATTTCTCTTGGTTCTTCATGCTTCCTTTATAGAATGCATAGCCTATTATATACACTATACCTGAGGAACTTTTGTCCCAAGACCACTTTTAAGAAACATCACAAAACTGACATTGTGACCATTTATTAATAAAGTTCAACTAATAACAATAAGCAATATCAACATAACATATATGAGAGTAAGGAACAGTGTTACAAGATAACATTACAGTTTAGCAGAGTAGAAAATGCTCACTTTCCATTACATTTCAAGCATTGTTAAATCCCACTACTCACTCTAAACACATCACCATCCTCAGAAGAAGTGCACCACTGCTGACTTCCACGTTACCACCACCAAAGGTGGGGGGAGCAGAAGAGGGGGTTCAAGCAAACCTTTCTTACTCTGCCCCAATAATAAAATCTTATACCTACCACATTCCCCTGCGAGGGAAGGGAGGAAGGGTTGCTTCAAACCACACCAAAAAGAGGGCTGGCTAAGCCCACTCAAAGTATATCAATACTGAACCCACTCCTCTAACACCTACCTCACTTCTTGTCCTTACTAACTCATTATTCCCTTCTGTAAGATTACCCTTTTCCTCCCCACGTAAAACTTACTGATGTGCACCTAATCAGCATCACAAAAGTCACTCGGCCCTTCCCCAATTCCATTACTCAGGCATCTTAGGACCAATGAGTCTGCAAACAAACTGCATTTGTCCAAAGACCCCTTCCAGGAAACACCAGAAAATTGACATAGCATCCAGTTAATAATGCAATTCAATTAATACATAACAATAGGCAATATAAATCTACAATTTATCACAATAAGGAACAGTATTACAAAATAACATTACAGTTTGTTGGCATAAAAACTACTCAACTTCCATTCCAAAACAAGCAGCATTAAATCCTACTGCTCAGTCTAAACACATCACCATCCTCCAAAGCGCAGTACCACCTCTCACTTCTAAATTACCACCACTAAGGAGATAGGGAAAACAGAAGGGTTTAAAGGAGCCCTTCTTACTCCACCCACCCATCTGCCACTGCAGGCCGCCCTCCCTCTTTACCAATCATTAACCAAATCCTTCATAAATAATGACACATGAATGTTGAAAAGATCCAAACTTGTATCACTGATGTGAACTTCACCCATTTTGTGCCATGGAATGTCACTGTCATCAAAATTCCTGTGCCCCATCACATACAAACTTAAGTCATTCAAAGCCCTTGGCATTCTATTATTAAAATTTCTTCATACTAATAAAACTATTAACATGTTTTCACACCATTCTAGCAAAAATCTAACACCATACTACCTCTAAACACACCAAAGAATGATGCCAAGAAATGAAAAACAAAAAATTGGCAACAGCACCTTACTTTATTCAGCAACACTGATCTGGCACCTCTGCACTTCGTCTTCAACGATCAAAGTGAAACAATTTCAGCTGATATTTATATTAAAGCAAACAGCCATTAACAAGGTCCAGTAATTCAATCAAACAATTTTAACATCAATTAACAAAACCTATAAATACAAGGTGTATAAATATTTAAATACATATAAATTTTCATTTGATATGTAATATATTATAATGTATTATAATTTATTTATTCAAAACAGACTAGCCATATAACCTTATTAAAAATTATATTAATCAACAAGAACTTGAACAGTTTACCTTTTAATTACCTAGTTCTTGGTTTAAACCTAAGGGCAGCAATGTCTGAAATTTAAATATCATCCTAATTTCCATCTCTAACAGTTTACTGATATAGTCGCCCCCTCTAGGTAGAAAGGGTTTAGCAAGTACACAGAAAAATAAATCACAATCAGAACCACCATGCATTTTATAGAAGTGTTTGGCTATAGGACTTAAATTATTATACCAAAAATACAGAACAGATGGAAGAGGCACAAATCCGTAATCAACATGAATTCCTTTATTAAAACGACTCTTCAGTCCAATAAAATGCAGAAACAATAAGTTTGACTATACAGTCAACTAACGCGATTTCACCAGCACTGCGTTTTCATTTAAACCACTTCATCAGATGGAGACAAATGCATACCTACACAAAAAACACTCCTTATATATTCATCAAAATAATTAAACAATTAGTTAATTAAAGGGAACAAGATACTTAAACATTTAAAGGGGTAAGACATAATGCATACAACACATACATTAAAATAAATTGTAATGGATTCCCCCCACACTGACCTGATACATTAATGGATTAATAAATTAATATTATTATCAAAATTTAATAAAAACTTTATAATAACTTAATCTAATAAAACAAACTAAATTCTTTAAAACAACCAGCAAAAGCATTACAGCTTGTGGTATCCTATACTACCAACACTTTAATGTAAACTGATTTTAATACACATTTAAAATAAGATAAATATAGAAAAAAATAATAAATAAAAAAACATAAAATGAAAACACTTAAAGCTTAGCTGATCTCAGCTTGAGTACAGGTGCTAAAGAGATGGCATCATTTAGACCTGGTGGTTTATTCGCCTCCAAGGAAAGCTGCCACAACAGCTCTTTATACTCAATCGAAGTTTCCCATAGCCCACCTCTTGCATCCTTTTCCACTACTTCCAACACAAAGAAGCTAAATTTAGCTTCCTGGCAAATTAATTTATGTCGGTATAAAGCATTATTAGTACATTTTGTTTTTATCTCATAGTAATGCTCATAAATTCTATTTTTTAGCTTTCTTTCCGATTTCCCTATATAAAATGCATCACAATGATCACACAAACCTAAATAAACTATCCCAGAGGTGTGACAGTTCGCAAAATATTTGCTCTGGATCAGTCTGTCCCTGCTCTCTAAAAAATTTTTTCTTAGTTCAAATAAATGGGCATTGGGAACACCTTCCACATTTAAAGGTTCCTAGTTTCCCTTCCTTAACTTTTTCATACCATATTTACCTTCCAGAATAGTCTTTAAGCTTTTGCCCCTTCTATATGTACATTTCAAAGGTTCTTCAAAGATACATTTCAAATCCAAAATCTGACCAAACCTACACCATTCTTCCTCCAAAATCTTCCTAATTCTAGGTGCACTACCATTATAATCAACTACAAAATTGCCTGTACCCTCACTGTTAAGCTTTGTAGATTTCATCTCATTCAAGACAAAATTTGAACCCAAAATGGGTTTAAATTTGTCATATCTACCTTCCCTAACTTCTCTTTCTATAGGCTCAATAAGATCTTTAGGGTAGCCTCGATCCATAAACATATTGTGCAAAATCTTACATTCAACCTCAAAATCATTCTCCCTTGATGTCATTATTAAATTTTGATAATAATATTAATTTATTAATCCATTAATGTATCAGGTCAGTGTGGGGGGAATCCATTACAATATATTTTAATGTATGTGTTGTATGCATTATGTCTTACCCCTTTAAATGTTTAAGTATCTTGTTCCCTTTAATTAACTAATTGTTTAATTATTTTGATGAATATATAAGGAGTGGTTTTTGTGTAGGTATGCATTTGTCTCCATCTGATTAAGTGGTTTAAATGAAAACAGTGCTGGTGAAATCGCGTTAGTGGACTGTATAGTCAAACTTATTGTCTCTGCGTTTTATTGGACTGAAGAGTCGTTTTAATAAAGGAATTCGTGTGGATTACGGATTTGTGCCTCTTCCATCTGTTCTGTATTTTTGGTGTTTTGGTGAACATTGGAACAGTGATTCTTTTTGGTTTGTGTTGTTGTCTATATGGAATCTGAAGAGGTTACAAATTCTAGGCAAGCTCCTCAGCGGAGGGGCATGAAATCTAACAAGTTTGACATGCTTTCGAACCAGTTATCGCAGCTTATTGAGCTGCTGACTCCTGCAAGCCAGCCCCTTCTGACATCATCTCCTGGTGTTCCAGGGAACCAGGAAATGCTCACTAGGTCGAAGCACGAGAATGGCGCGAAAGGAGTCTCTTTCGCTAACGGGCGTAACAGAACACAGAAATCTCATGCAAACGTTACTAATGGTGATATCAGTTCGGATGTACCAATGTTTTTTAGGTCAGAAAACGCTGTGGGTGCTGGCTCTAACAATGAAAGGACAAATAATAGTAATGGACACAAAGAGACTGGTGAGAGTCGCAAAATTGATTTTAAAAGTTTTTTTCAAAAGCAATATTGTTTTAAGGACTTTAAATTACCCTCACAACATGAGGGAGATTATGAAATGAAGTTTGACTATAATATAAAATTGTTAGATGATGTTTTTTTTCAATACAAACATTATGATATGGAGAATGCATACCTGAGGGAATGTTTACATTTAAAAATTGTGCCTAAAGGCTTGAGGGTGGTGAAATATCCTAATAAAGTGAAGGAAGGAAGTATTTTTCACCAGGAATTGTTAGAAATTTTTGATAATTGTGGGTTTGAAATATTAAAAGCCATTATTAGAGAAAATGAAAGGGAAATGAAAATTCTATCTAGTAAAATTGAAGGTATTAACCAGAAAATTACAGAAGATTTGTTATTTTCAGTAGAGGAAGGGCAGAGACAGTATTATGATATGTTACAGAAGATTGATAATAATATTAATAAAGCATATATTAGGAAAAGTAGGAAGTTAGATAGAGACATTAAAGAATATAAGGACAAAGTGTGTTATCCCAAACCAAGATATTTTTCGTACAGAAACCATAATGATTTTGGTATGGATAGGAGAGGGAATGAGCACTTTGTACCAAATGGAGAAGATGAAGTAGGTGATCTGAATAATTTGGATGAATACCCCCCTTTAAGGAGGTCAAAGAGAATAAGAAATTACCAGCAAAAAAACTACCAGTATGGGGGGTATATAGGGGCAAGGGGCATGCAGAACAACAACTACAACAGCAGCAACAAGAGATTTCAGCAGTGGAATTGATAGAAGAACATATGTTTAGCAATTGTATCAACACAGATTGTATTTTTTCCCAAGGCTGCATCAATAAATATCAGGGTTATACTATTTACAATTATAGTAAATATGAATTAAATAAAGCACATTTTTTGTTACTATCAAAAGGTCTTAAATTTGTTCCTAACACGAAGGCGGATATCAGTAAGGTGTTGATTGACCTCAAGTTATTTTTAAGAAAGAAAAATTTAGAACTGTTTTTTCAGGGACATGCTAGTACTGGGGAGAAATGTGAGGTTTTGAAAAGGAAAAGTTTGTTCAACCCACCTTTACACCCACAATTAAGAAATTTTGAGGCCTTAATGGAGAGTAGACTTAGAGCTGAGCTCCCAAGGAATAATATTACATATAACCTTACTAAGGAAGAATATGGGTTATTAAAGGAATTTAGGGAGGACACTACAGTGAGAGTTATGAACCCAGATAAAGGTGGAGGTTCTGTTATTATGGATAATATTTTATATGAAGCTAAGATGATGGAAATTTTAGATGATTTAGACAAATATGTCAGAGCCTCTTTAAATGAGATTAATATAGGTAAAAAAAAAATATGTGGTTTTAAATGACTTGCTTATGGAATGATCTATTGATGTTGAAACTTTTAAATACCTTCATGTTGAGAAACCTAAGGTCCCCTCTATTTTTGGGATACCAAAAGTACATAAAGACTTGGAAGTCCTCCCTTTGAGACCTATTGTTGCTTCGGAGGGCTCAGTTACTGCACCACTGGCGAGATGGTTGGATGTAAAGTTAAAGTCTTTATCGATGGGAAGCCAGGGGACTGTTAAAGACTCTTGGGACCTCTTGCGTAGTATAACTCAGGATTTGTATGATAACAATATTACTTTTATAACTATTGATATAGTCGACCTTTTTTTCATCTATACCCCATAATGAGGGGATGATGTGGTTTGAAGAAGCCCTGATAAATTATGGTCAATTTAATAATAATGAATTTTATTTGATCCTAGTTTTTATGGAATTAGTTTTAAACAACAACTTTATTCATTATGAGGGAGAATTTTTTAAGCAGATTCAGGGAGTAGGGATGGGTGCAAGATGTGCCCCCACATATGTTAATATTATTTTAACAGCTTGGGAAGAAACATTTATTATTAATTCAAAATATGCCCATAATTGGAAATTTTACAAGCGTTTCTTGGATGATATGTGCTTTTTATGGGTGGGCACGATGGATGAATTTTTAGAATTTTTTAAGTATATCTCAGAGTCCACTGATTTTTTAAATTTACTTATAATAAGGATAAAGAATTTTTAATTATTTGGATATTTCTATAGGCAAAAGTGAGGGTTGTTTTATTCTAAGATTTTTAGAAAGCCAACATTTTCGAATTCTTATTTGGCTTTTAATAGTGCTCACCCTTACCATCAGAAAAAAGGTATTGTTAAAGGACAATATGTGAGGGGTAGCCGTATGACATCAAGGGAGAGTGATTTTGAGGTTGAATGTAAGATTTTGCACAATATGTTTATGGATCGAGGCTACCCTAAAGATCTTATTGAGCCTATAGAAAGAGAAGTTAGGGAAGGTAGATATGACAAATTTAAACCCATTTTGGGTTCAAATTTTGTCTTGAATGAGATGAAATCTACAAAGCTTAACAGTGAGGGTACAGGCAATTTTGTAGTTGATTATAATGGTAGTGCACCTAGAATTAGGAAGATTTTGGAGGAAGAATGGTGTAGGTTTGGTCAGATTTTGGATTTGAAATGTATCTTTGAAGAACCTTTGAAATGTACATATAGAAGGGGCAAAAGCTTAAAGACTATTCTGGAAGGTAAATATGGTATGAAAAAAGTTAAGGAAGGGAAACTAGGAACCTTTAAATGTGGAAGGTGTTCCCAATGCCCATTTATTTGTACTAAGCAAACAATTTTTTTAGAGAGCAGGGACAGACTGATCCAGAGCAAATATTTTGCAAACTGTCACACCTCTGGGATAGTTTATTTAGGTTCGTGTGATCATTGTGATGCATTTTATATAGGGAAATCGGAAAGAAAGCTAAAAAATAGAATTTATGAGCATTACTATGAGATAAAAACAAAATGTACTAATAATGCTTTATACCGACATAAATTAATTTGCCAGGAAGCTAAATTTAGCTTCTTTGTGTTGGAAGTAGTGGAAAAGGATGTAAGAGGTGGGCTATGGGAAACTTCGATTGAGTATAAAGAGCTGTTGTGGCAGCTTTCCTTGGAGGCGAATAAACCTCCAGGTCTAAATGATGCCATCTCTTTAGCACCTGTACTCAAGCTGAGATCAGCTAAGCTTTAAGTGTTTTCATTTTATGTTTTTTTATTTATTATTTTTTTCTATATTTATCTTATTTTAAATGTGTATTAAAATCAGTTTACATTAAAGTGTTGGTAGTATAGGATACCACACACTGTAATGCTTTTGCTGGTTGTATTAAAGAATTTAGTTTGTTTTATTAGATTAAGTTATTATAAAGTTTTTATTAAATTTTGATAATAATATTAATTTATTAATCCATTAATGTATCAGGTCAGTGTGGGGGGAATCCATTACAATATATTTTAATGTATGTGTTGTATGCATTATGTCTTACCCCTTTAAATGTTTAAGTATCTTGTTCCCTTTAAATAACTAATTGTTTAATTATTTTGATGAATATATAAGGAGTGTTTTTTGTGTAGGTATGCATTTGTCTCCATCTGATGAAGTGGTTTAAATGAAAACGCAGTGCTGGTGAAATTGCGTTAGTGGACTGTATAGTCAAACTTATTGTTTCTGCATTTTATTGGACTGAAGAGTCGTTTTAATAAAGGAATTTGTGTGGATTACGGATTTGTGCCTCTTCCATCTGTTCTGTATTTTTGGTGTTTTGGTGAACATTGGAACAGTGATTCTTTTTGACTTAAATTATTATGATTTCTCACATCCCTAAGATGTTCAAGAACCCAAATCCTAATCATATGTGTGGTTTGCCCTATATATCACTTGGTATTAGGACAACTACATCCCAGAATATATACAACTCCTGTTGACCTGCAATTAAAAAAGTACTTTGAGTTAAATAATTTCTCATTAATAAGGAACCAGATAAATTCTTCACTTTAGTATATATACTACAGTGGCCACAAGGAAATGTCCCTAGTGGCAAAACAATGTTTGGCCCAACAACAAAATTATGGTTTAACAGTTCTTTCAATTTTCTTTCCCTTTACTAAATGAAAAGGTAACACTTTTGGGAAATAGATGGCCTATATTATCATCTTCACAATAATATACCAAAATCTTCTTACGATATTTACTAAAATTTCAGTAAAAGATGAATATCTAGTAACATAGTATAACTTATTACTCCCATCAATGCAATTAGAAGAAATTGTTCTTGTAAATATGTTACTATTGCAATTTGCTTGTATTTTTTGTTTTCTAAATGTAGCACCCCCAAGCACACATTGCTTACAATACTTAAGTCTTTCATCATACCCTCTATTTTTAGCCTCATTTCAACATTATCCAATTCAATTCATTTTAAATTTTCATCACTGGTATGATCAAAAATCCTTTTATATTCCCCATAAGGTAAGGAATCCAATAAATGCTCAGGATGCATACTTGTTGCATGCACAAACATGTTTACTGAAGTTTGTTTTCTATAAGGTCTAAAACGTATAGCCTTTCTATTCCCATAAAGTATCACATCCAAAAAATAAATTTCTTTCCTATTTATCCTATACGAAAAAGTTAAACCATGATCATTGCAGTTTAGGATATCAAAGCATTCCAGAAACTCACCAACATCACCTTTACAGATGAAAATAAGATAATCTATAAAGCTCTTACAGAACAAAACTTTGTTCTCATAAAACGTAGTTGGATATATGAATTTTTTCTCAAAGTATCCCATATATGCTATAGCATATGAGGGCACAAATGAGGCCCCCATTGCTGTTCCCTTAAGCTGCAAAAAAACTCTCCCATAAATGAGAAATAACTGTGGGTCAAACAAAACTCTAACAGGCTAACTAAAACAGTTGTTCTGGGACCTTCACCCAACATATCAATTGTGGCTTCCAATGATGTTATTGTATAATGATTTCACATTGATGGTAACCCAATAACAATTATCCTGCCAATAAACCTTTCCTAACTCATTCAATAAATCTTGAGTATTTAAAATATGTGCAGGAACATTACATAAATACTTTTTCAGATGAAAATCCCCAAATTTAAGAAACATTACTTAAATAAGAACCCAGCCCTGAAATAATAGGCCTTCCAGGTGGCGTCCTCAATTTTTGTGAATTTTTGGCAATACAAACATTATAGGGGTTATAGGCTTCTTAATATACAATTTATTAACATCACTTCTGTCGAAGAAACCTAAACTTCTACCACTTTCCAACAATGCCAATAGTTCAACATTATAATCATTCACAGGGTTCACAGTCAAACACTTATATTCATCCTCACAATCAAGTATGTTGGCTAGCATTTCACAATACATATTCTTATCCAAAATCACCCAATTTCAACCTTTGTCTGCACATTTAAAAATATACTCAGTTTTTAACTGTTTTAAAGTTTGCAATGCTAGCCATTCATTTTTTGTCAAATTATATAACTTTTTTGCTTCAAGAATCTACCAAATGCAATAGAAATTTCCTTATACACAACATTCTGAAACAAAAAAATGGCAGGTACATTCAACATAGGTACACATTTATTTTCCATGGACAAGATAGGTAACTGTAATTTACCATATCCAGTAGTATAACAAAACTCCTCAACACCAGCATCATTATTAAATACATCCATGGGTTCAAAATCAATATCATATACAGAAACATTTATTAAATGTCTTCAAATGTGTCATCCATATCTTTTATATCATTAGTAATAAGAGCTCTGTCTACATCATCTTTAACTTTTTTGTCAAAATAGACACGTAACAACAATTTTCTGCAAAACATTTTTGGTTCAAAAAATAAATCAGCAAATGAGGGTATAAAGGTGGGTACAAACTTACTACCCTTAATTAATACTGCCCTCATCTCATCGGAAAGACACAAATTAGACAGATTAATAACGCACATTTCAATTCCATTGTGCTCACAAATATCATTTAAAAGTCCATTACTTAGGTAAAATTATATTGAGCTTACTGTGATGGATTTGAAGTCTTCTTAAGACACTCAGTCTTGCTGGCTGGATTCTGCTAAAATTCAAAGTCTGGTTATATTTGCATTCACAATCTGTTGCATACAGAAACTTGCAGAATATACACTGATGAGAATATACTTTGCAGCATCAACTTAGAGCAGTAACAAATAACTTGTTATAATAAACCAAACGGACTAACATTGCAGCTTAAAGTACTGTTCCACTTTACTTCTCATATAGTACAGATGATGTGAGAGATATAACATTTACCTCGGGACAAAATGTGTCTCTACAGATACCTCTAACATAACTGGATTCATACAGCTCTTTGTATACAGTTTTAGTCATGCACAAACATATACATTTCCTCTTGGTATTCTATTTTGGAGAATTGCTCATCCTGCAGAAACAGTATTGATTGTTGCAGATGCTGATGCAAATGCTGACTTGATAATATTATTTTTAAGCTTCCTTGTTTAACAATGTCTTGTCACATTTTTGCTGAATTTATAAGAAGCCAGCTTTTCTAACAGTGTGAACATCCTGTTTTTTGTTTTTTGTATAAGAACATCTGTTGTTGTGCCAAATGCAGAAAAAGGAAACACATTGTCTTTAAAAGGAGATTTTGCATTTTTGCTCTTGCATACATCCTGTTTTTAAGTCTGTAAGGGAAAAATGTCCATTCAGCAGGTTCCTTATTTTCCAAGCCATGGTTATTTAGTATGAATGCTGATCACATATTACTAAACTCTGTTTCTGCATTTAAGCAAGCTTTTTCTTTCAGCATATTTACAACAGAATTACTTTCAGACTTATATTCATAATATCTAACAATTCCCTCTGTTTATAAACATACTCAAAACATTTTATATAGAAAACACATTAAGAAACAAACCTATAGTCTTCTTTTGATACATGTCAAAATGCAATTTTACATAGTTAATATAATATTAAGTATTACTACCAAAACTGAATGTATTTAAAACATTTTCTTTTGCAGACCATTCTGTGTCTGCTTTGATGCTATTTTTTTTAACTTGATCAATTTATTCTTTTGCAATCACAGAATTTAATTTATGATTTTGAACTGTTCCATTAACTCTTTACAACCGTTGAATTAACTATAAGAGACAAGAACACTGTGCTACTGCATTTATACACTGCTGAAAATATACACTTTCAATGTCATTTTAACCATAACATTGTGATCATGTCTTTGAACTGCCCATTCACATCTTGGTAAAGTACTGAACTGGGCTTAGATAATAAATATTTGAAAGCAATTATTTTACTGGGGTAAAACCAGTGATATTACAACTTGACAAATTACTTTTGAACTTATTACAATGTATCCTGTACAGTATGTATTTACACAGACTGCTATTTATGCATTTCAATCTACTAGGTACCTTGGACCCATTCTTTTCTTTAAATATGGTTTTTCACACATATTCATTACTGGACATCCATTTCATTTGTACTGAATTCTTCTGCATTTGTACATACAAAGACTATCATTTGTACTGAATTATTCTGCATTTGTATATACAAAGACTATAAAGTACATTTAGTCTAATCTTACAAATTTAACAACATCAATATTAAGCAAAATCTTGGAAAATGTTTATGTCTCTTTAGAAATATTTAGTGGAATTGACACCAAATGCATATGTCCTGTATTTTAAACTACATACTCAGAAATTAAAAATATTCATGCATTTTTATACCAACATTGTTTTGCCAAAAACATATTAAAAATAGTGACCAATCTTGTTTAATTTTTTACATATCTTTACTTTCTCTTGTATAACTGTAATATAGCAATTTTAAATCATCTTGTGGTTTTTAAACCATCTCTTATATAGCTTTACAGTTTAACAGGTTGCAAATACAATTTAATACTAAACAATACAATAATAACCATTATGACAGCTATTAACAACTTGCAAAATATCTTATCCTGTCAGGTTTAATCCAGTTTACCAGTATTTATAATATACTAATACCTGTTTTTCCCTCCCCCTAAAAGAGTATTGTCAAGAAGGAATTAAATATTATTTCCTGTAGCTTTATTTTAGACCCTTGTGCAGTACTGCTTATACAGTCAGCGTAAAACTGAGAAAGTACCCCTCCCCGTGTAGTACTGCAGCACTGTTTACCTGCTTTATGCTGTGAGAATAGAATGTATGTCAGCCCAACACTATGGTTATACATTTATTTTATTAAATTATGGACTTTTGTCTGATTTTATATATTTTTTAAAGCTTTTGCTGTTTACTACCACTAGTAGGCATTTACACCCTCCTGCACAATTTATTTGAACTGTATGTATACTATAACCCATTTGCTGGCTGTACTTGATGCAACTGAAGTTTTATTTTTTTCCTTTTAACATTTACTTGCAAACAGATTATAAGTGACATCTATGTACAATTGTGACATGTTATTACAAATATAAAAAAAAATTACCAAATAGTGTTGCCTGTAAACATTTTAACAATTATGTTTTAATAACAATGATGTTTTAGAAAAACTCAAGCTACTTGTCTGGCAATCAGTCTTGTTTATCTTATCTTTTCAGCATTTCCTGTAACTATTCATTCAGTCTAGGAAGGTCTGAGCTCACAAACTTTACTTTCTAAACTATAGTTAATTCTTTTGGCATTTTTCCTTTAATTTGATTGTGATTTGCATAACTATGCATTTATACTACATTACAATTAGATTACATAAATTTCAATATTTTTTTTATTTATTTATCTATTTAACTGTCCTGCCATTAATTTTACAAAAACAGTTTGACTAATACCATCTGTGATTTTTTTTTTAATTCAGAACTTTAACTATTTGATGTGGTGTTACTATACAATTATATAAAAATAGTAAAAAACAAATATATATTAACTTAACTAACATATGTTTATATTTACATTATTTATATTTACTGTTGTCTGCCTGTTATTCTTGTGCATTGCAACAGATGTATTTTAGATGAAAAGAAAATACATGCATGTCTGTCTTGTATTTGTATATCTTTATACAAGCATGTCAATCTTGTGACCTTAAATCTCCACTCTTATTAACTATTTTTATTTCATTTTATGTACTAGAACAGTGTAGTGTAACTATTTTTATGTAATTTTATACACTAAAACTGTTGTGTACCTTTTGACTATGCTATTAGCTTAGCAGTTACATACTGTACTACTGATAAATGTCTTGCTTTAACTGAATGAAAGTAAAACATTTGAGAATGATTTGTCCAGACATAAGATCCTACTATGTATGTTTAACCATTTTCAAAACATAAACATATTATAAAATATATTTCTTTTGCACAGATTAGCTGTGTATGCAGGAAGTTCCCAGTCTTTGTCAGTTCAGCTAATTTATTTATTTTATCCTGCAACTGCTGTTGAATTTCTTGTAATGTTGCATGTTTTTTCTGACATTCTTTAGTAAGCTGTTCTGCTGAATTTGAAACTCCTATGCACTTTTGAAAAGATGTATGTATAACTTGTCTAAGCTTCCTGAACTCATTGTGTCTCTCTTTTAGAAGTTTACTACATTCTTTTGTAACAAAATGTACTACAGGTTCTAACAGTAACTGATTTGACTCACATGTGGTGACAGGACATAACTGTTGAACATGTGAATGTAATGGAAACACTTTACCCTTAGTTTATTCTTTATCATGAACAGATCTGTCTTCACAGTCTATTTTTTTGCAATATGATGCAATACTTTTTTATGGCATAATACACAAAATGCAGTTTTTGTTGAAGCACACAATAAACATTTGCCATATTTCACATGGTTTTCTTTGAGATACCAGTCAAATATTGTAATACATTTGCATAATGCCTTACTATCAACCTGCCCTAATAAGGTTTTACATTTACTAATGTGCTGTGTATACCAACATTGCAATTTACTAAAGTCTGGTTTACTCCTGCATAAATTATAAATAATATCCATACCGACTAATAATATACAAACTGTCATCATCCACACTAAATATATGACACAGAAAAAAGTCTTACCAGTTAGCAAGAAAACAGGTGATCAGGCTATTGTTGCTGATGGCTAGAAATTTTTCAGAGTCACTTGAAAAGCTGGTGAAGCGCAACAGGCCACCTTTTCTTGCAGAATTAATGACACTGCGACTTTCTTGAACTAGTCTCACTCCGGATTTTAGACGTCTAAAAACTTTACTACTGCAAGCTGCATAAACTAGAATACTTCTGTTTAGGATTTACACATACGTACAAATGTTAGTTACTGCAATTTGACTAAAGTGACCCTCTGCAGGGCTTACCATCACTACCCCTGTGTTTGAATGCAGATTTTAGGTTCAAATGCAGGCTAGCTTGCCATTGAAAAATTATATTGAGCTTACTGTGATGGATTTGAAGTCTTCTTAAGACACTCAGTCTTGCTGGCTGGATTCTGCTAAAATTCAAAGTCTGGTTATATTTGCATTCACAATCTGTTGCATACAAAAACTTGCAGAATATACACTGATGAGAATATACTTTGCAGCATCAACTTAGAGCAGTAACAAATAACTTTTTATAATAAACCAAATGGACTAATGTTGCAGCTTAAAGTACTGTTCCACTTTACTTCTCATATAGTACAGATGATGTGAGAGATATAACATTTACCTCGGGACAAAATGTGTCTCTACAAACATAACTGGATTCATACAGCTCTTTATATACAGTTTTAGTCATGCACAAACATATACATTTCCTCTTGGTATTCTATTTTGGAGAATTGCTCATCCTACAGAAACAGTACTTATTGTTGCAGATGCTGACACAAATGCTGACTTGATAATATTATTTTTAAGCTTCCTAGTCTAACAATGTCTTGTCACATTTTTGCTGAATTTATAAGAAGCCAGCTTTTCTAACAGTGTGAACATCCTGTTTTTTGTCTTTTGTATAAGAACATCTGTTCTTGTGCCAAATGCAGAAAAAGGAAACACATCGTCTTTAAAAGCAGATTTTGCATTTTTGCTCTTGCATACATCCTGTTTTTAAGTCTGTAAGGGAAAAATGTCCATTCAGCAGGTTCCTTATTTTCCAAGCCATGGTCATTTAGTATGAATACTGATCACATATTACTAAACTCTGTTTCTGCATTTAAGCAAGCTTTTTCTTTCAGCATATTTACAACAGAATTAATTTCAGCCTTATATTCATAATATCTAACAACTTAAAATGTTTTCTTCCCTTTCTTCCTCCTCTCCCCCGATTTGTTTGATTCAATTGAAAGGACCAACCATTACCAGTAGCTGCTACTTGATTAGCATTCTCAACTTCAGGAGCTGGAGAGTTGATAAACAAAACAGTTCTTTGGCCATCTTGTTCAACAGAAGACACTGACAAACTCTGGTGCTTCTGACTGCTATTCCTGACCTTTGACCTACTATGTGAAGAATCACTCTGCCAGGAAAATAACACACCAATCTCATAATCCTTCATGTCACGTAAGAGTTTGTTTCTCTTACTCTGAATGATCTCACCCTCCAATGTATGAATTTTTTTCACGCATAGAGGACATTTGCACTTTATAACAGGAATTCTCCACTACCTCATCCTGTAAGTGCAATATCTCAGCTTTTAGTTTTTCATGTGTCTTCATATTCTGTTTTATTAGGATATGAAGCCAGCTAATAGTGCACTGCAAGGAGACCTGTTTCCACTCCTCAAACAAGTCACTCTCATCCTCTGCAAAAAATGTAGCAGGTAAACGGTCAACACGTAACCCCCTGGGGGTTAAATTTAAACTAACATACTTCTCAATGAGACGAGTGTCCAGGAATAGTGCTACTTCTTTGACCATAAGTCTCTCCAATTGCACAAACTGCCCCTCAGGATCTTGACCTCTTCTCACATTCCATGGATCCATCTGTGCAAATTTCTTCTCCCGTTCATTAAACATATCCAAAAAGTTCAAATTTCCAGGCATATCAAAGAGCCCAGAACCACCAGCTGAATGCAACATACTGGTGAAGGTGCTACTATAAATACTCCAAACACACCAAAGAACTATGCCAAGAAATGAAAAACACAAAACTTAGCACCAGCACCTTACTTTATTCGGCAACATTAATCTGGCACCTCAGCACTTCACCTTAAAGGATCAAAGTGAAACAATTTCAGCTGATATTTATATTAAAGCAAACAGCCATTAACAAGATTCAATAATTCAATCAAACAATTTCAACATCGATTAACAAAACCTATAAATACAAGGCGTATAAATATTTAAATACATATAAATTTTCATTTGATATATAATAATATATTATAATTTATTTTAATTTATTTCACTTTGATCCTTGAAGGTGAACTGCCGAGGTGCCAGATTAGTGTTGCTGAATAAAGTAAAGTGCTGGTGTTAATTTTTGTGTTTTTCATGTCACCATACCATCTTTGTTTGTGGAAACCTCTGCTGCAAATATGCCAACTCAGAAACAATCCTTCCCACAAAGTTCTTTTGGGTAGCCAGCTCAAGTCAGTACCCCCTAAATGAATAACCAACATGAGAGGTACACTTAGTGCTGCCTGTATCTCACCAACATTTCCCAACAGATACTACTGCCTTAGTACCCAAAAAGCATTCTATCTGTCCTGATCCAAACCCAACAGACTTCCATGTTGTCAAATCACAGCTCTTTTCTCTGCCCAGAAAACAAAAGAATGCCCGAAGAAGACAGTGGTTCCACCTGCAAAACAAGAACAAAAGTAAACAACTAACAAAATAACCCTAGCTAATGTAAGATAAAAACGCTTTAGACAACCTACTGCCCACCCTATGAATCAGCTCCAAATCAGATATCCTCCCATTCCTAAAGGACTGCACCAAAAATCGATCACCACCAATACATTGATACTCCACAGCGCTAGTCATACACACAAACTGTGCTGCAACTATAACCTTCCCTGTGCCTAAACAGAAAACTAAATCATCCATCACACAACCTTGAACTTTCCACCATTGCTTAGCCCATGCCACTGGGCATAACAAGTGTTCACCATTACTATGCAACACAACCTGCTGACTCATCCCTACCTCATCTGTTTTTTAGCAGCATAACCATATCACTACTGACGAGTCAGTAATGTCCTTCCTTCATAAAGCCCTCAAAACGTCCCTAACCATAAATGCCCCCATGTACAGAAGGGGTCTATATTATATGAACCAAAGTTCATATAAGCGAATGCTCAATGAGCGAAAATCCCGGACATCGAAAACAATATTGTGGTGGGCTGTGCCCCCCACACCCCTTTCTAAATATATATTCCAACTCTGAGATCGCAGTACAATTGAGAAAAGGGCAAAAACTCCAATCTTCACTGTACTGAGATCCCACAACACGCACCTCGTTGTCCAGGAGTTTCATTCATTAGAGCATCAGAAATACTGCCAATGCCTCCCACATAATATAATCTGCTTGACTGGGCACCAGTGTATAGAAAAACTCTCAATAAAACCCAAATCAACTGTTTACTCAGAGGAAAATGAAAGTTCTTGACTCCTGAACTTTTTCACCCTTGACCAACCTACTCACCACCTGTGCTTTCATAAAATCCTTCAAACGTGCCAATCTAGCAACTGTACTATCTAAATGCCTCACCCAACAACTATTGATGAACAACATATCTCATCAACAAAACAACTGAGAACGTGCTGTCACTCAATGGCAATTGGCTGACAAACCCTTAAAATGGAGCAACTACTGCACTGTAAATCTTCCATGCAGAATTCAACTACGGCTTCTAGATCAACCACCCCACTACATTTCTTCTAGGTTCCATATCTCCTGTGGCAATACCACTGTTTTTTGCCTTGTGTCAGCCTCAATTTCTTTAGCCAACAACTTCTTTTTTTTTTTAAAACAAGTTTATTGTTTTAACATATAAGAGAAATATCATAACAATTTTATACAAATAATTAAAAATAGGTATTATTATAATATTCAACAAAACAACTAAAGTATTTACAAAGACATCCACTACAATCAGATCAATTAATTAAACTAAAATACTGTGCTATTGAAATTAGAATTTTTTTAACAAATTTTGTAAATTATCCCATACAATAAAATGTGATGTTTTTCTAGTTGTTCTCATTCTAATTGTGCTTATTTCCATATGACACATTATATTCATAACATTTTTAAATTCATTGAACGAAGGAGGTGTATCTGAAATCCAATTTCTAGTTATTATTTTCCTAGCCACTGCTAGGATAGACCATAACAAGGGAAGCTTAATCTTTTTAACACATTGAGGTACAGGTGTGTTGAATAATATAAGAGACTTAGAAATAATGAAATTATCTGTAAAAAGAGCCTGCAAAAATTCATTAATTGACTTCCAGTATTCTTTCAACTTCATACAGTCATAAAACATATGAGCCCAGTCAGCATTAATTTCTACATTACATCTTTTACATAGATTATCTTTATTATTAATTTTATTCATCATCAAAGGTGTATAAAAA
This sequence comes from Protopterus annectens, assembly GCF_019279795.1. Taxonomy (NCBI): domain Eukaryota; kingdom Metazoa; phylum Chordata; order Ceratodontiformes; family Protopteridae; genus Protopterus; species Protopterus annectens. Next base: position 140,989,512 of record NC_056733.1, on the reverse strand, counting down.
GATCTATGTAAAAATTTCCATGTATAAAGTCTCCAGACAATGGAAGATGTAGTTCTATAAGCAGATTCCAATATATATTGTTTATCTTGTTGAGTTGGTGGGTCCCCATTAATAGAGGTGAAATAATTCCAGTATGAATCTACATTGTAAAAGTTTCTTGTCTGATAATTTTATGTATATATGAAAGTTTACCTTTATCAGAAACTTTATGCTGTAAATGTATTATCAAGTAATCAATCAGTTTTGGAATAGATTATTTAACTGTTATAGACATTAGATCTATTCTATCAATGAGATGTTGTCTAAAGATCTGAACCTCTAACCAGCAAGTTTCTCTTAGATCAAATTCTTGTTTTAAGAAATCTAGATTTTTAACTTTATTATCAGATATCAGCTGATACCAGTACTTTAGATTATTATCTATAGCTAAATGAGCTCCTTCAGAAGTAGATGACATAAGCATACCCTGAGTATAAATTATAGGGAATACAATAAAATTCCATTCCCTATACTTAGGGTGCATGAATATAAAGTTACGATAACTAATAATAATATTTAATGGGTAACAGACCATATGTTTAGGTGTAATAGGTGAAGTACAAAATTCCTTTAGCAACCACAACATGGAGTTATTTATAATCATATTTTTATGTGTTAAGGAGATTTTCATGAAGTGCATACTAATTAGCTCTCAATAATCTTTCCATTTTGCGACATATGACCAATCTATTAATAAAGTAATAACTTTTATAATAGAAGAGATAATATATAAATTAAAGTCTGGAAAAGAAATACCCCCTTGAGACCAGCTATTAGTATGTTTCTTTAATGCAATCCCAGGTCTATTAGGTGCCCATAAGAAATTTAACATTAGTGTATTCAGTTTCTTGATAGTTATTTTTGTAGGTGAAAGTATTATTGATTGTATTAAGTATAAAATCTTGGGGAATATTATCATTTTAATAATTGTAAGTCTCTCCTCCATAGTAAAAACATATTATTCCAGGTATTAAAAGATTTTGTATATTAAGAAAACAGGTATTATAGTTATTATATATAATAGATTTAATATCTTTAGATAGTATTATACCTAAATAAGTTATCTGACCTGAGTTGGGTACATATTTAGTAAAATCACTAATGAGAGTATTTTTTCGTGTATATATAGGTAGTATTTTAGTTTTTCTTCATTGAATATTAAACCAGAAATACTTTTAAAATTCATCATTTTATCAAATAAAGACTGCATAGAAGAATTAGATCCTGCTGATGTAATTAGAACATCATCTGCAAAGAGTTGAATTTCTGATGTTGTATTTTCTTCTATTTCAAAACCCTCTATGTCAGTACTGTTTCTAATCAAATTAGCCCAAGGCTCCATTACTAAAGTGAATAATAGTGGAGAAAGTGGACATCCTTGCTTTGTACCTTTAAGAATGGGTATTTTTGTGAAACATATGTTCCTACCTTAATATAAGCCAGCGTTCCTTTGTATAAATGCTCAATTAAATTTACAAATGCATCAGAGAAATTTGTGCACTTCAGTAAGGTAAACAGATAGTCCCAACTTACTGAATCAAATGCTGAACCTATATCAAGACTAATAAGTGTTAAATCTTTCTTTTTCCTATTTGCAAAATCAATTAATGTTAAAGTTCTTCTTATATTATCAAAAGTATTTCTATTTACAATGATGCCCGTCTGATCTATGTCTATAATGCCGGGATAATTGTCTTCAATCTATCAGCAAAATACTCATAAACATTTTATAATCAACATTAAGTAATGAGATGGGTCGATATGAAGAACATCTAGTTGGATCTTTATTAGGTTTTAAAATTGGTGAAATAAATGTATATTGCCAAGATGGGGGTTATTAACTCAGTTTGGGCCAGAATAAAAACCTTATGTATTAATGAATATGTAGTTTTAGAAAGGATTTTATATATCTCTGGTATAATACCATCATTACCCGGTGCTTTGTTTGATTTAAGCTTATTTATTTGTGTAATAACTTCTGTATATGAAATACTCTTGTCCAATAGTTTAATCTGTTGTTTATTAAGCTTTTTATTCATGTTTGTGGTTATAAACTCCTTTATTTTATCTTTAGGTTCCATGTTAATGTTGTTATGGTTAATCTTGTGAAAGTGATTTCTAAATTCATCCAGTATTTCTGGTATACTAGAAACATTCTTCTTTTCCTTAGAGAAAAGATTTCTTTGATATGGTTTTGTTTATTCAATCTTTTTGTTTTATTTTTAAGTCTATGTAAGTATTTGGGGCTTATTGAATAAGACAAAAACTTGTATTTCTCTAAAGTTATTTTAACTTTATGAGTTAAAATTTCTTTGTATTTCTCATTTAGTTTGTTTATTTCTTCAATAACTTTCTTGTCCATAATATTTTCTTTATTATTATGTTTATAAGAGTCTAGTTTACTTTGAATATCTAACAATTCCTTATCCCAAGATTTCCTTTTGTTATTATACCATCTGATACTTTGTCCATATAGATATGATTTTAAGGCATCCCAAACATAGACAATGGAGACTTCAGGAGTATTATTTATGTCTAGAAAATGTTGTACTTCTGAAAGTATATATTCTTTATAGTCTTTTAGCTGAGTTAAGTATGCTGGTATCCTTTTGATCTGAACATTATGAGTATTTTTTATCATGAATTCAAAAACAATTGAGTTATGATCAGATATAGGACATGAAATGATTTTGGAATTAATTAAATCTGTTACCATCTGGTTAGAAATAAAGACCCTATCTATTTTTGAATAAGTTTTGTATCTGTTAGAAAAAAAGGTGTATGGTAATGATTTTGACTCTATCTGATTATTAATATCATTCAAATGATAAGAATTAGCAAAATCATTTAAATGTTTTTCATTAGATGTAATTCTTCTTTTCTTTATAGTGGTAGTATCACTTTCATGTAGTATACAATTAAAATCACCAGCTAAAATAATATCCCCTATAGAGAATGATATGATCTTATCAATATGATGTTTCACTGTATTAATACCAATTCCAGGTATCCAGTATACATTAATTAAAGTGTAAGTCTTCCCATTAATTTGTATTGTAACCATACAAAACATTCCTTTGTCATCCTGATAAGACTTAATGGTTTTAGGAATGGGCATACTTTTATTCCATAAAATAGCCACTCCTCTTTTTCTGAGTGTGCTCTGAACTAACCAATACTGCATACTTATTAGTGGCTAGTTTATCAATATCTTTTTTCAAGAGATGGGTTTCTTCCAGGAAGACTAGATTGGCCTTGTGTAGATTAATGTATCTTATTAGGCTTGCCCTTTTACACGGATTATTCAATCCATTAATGTTTAAAGAAATTCCTTTTAAAGATGTCATTTGGCATTTTTAAAACTCAAGAATCTTATGATCGAAATAACAAATAACAAGATAAATAATGTTACATCTCCTCTTTTAGGTGTACCTTTAAATATAGCTGTATTTATTAAATCTCTTATGGGATTTTGCATAGGATTCAATTTTGTTTGTAGTGACAATGAGTGTACAAAATATATTGTGGGTGTCAAAACTATATACATATAACAATGAACAAGTGAAAATAATGTAAGGATTAAACCTTGCATCCCGCCTGGAGTTGAAAACTCCAACTTAGAGCAGTATTTACTACTCAAGTTAACCCCCTACCCTAAGCAGCAGTACCTCAGCTACCACCTTATCAATTTAATACTAGTTATATTTAACTGAGGTTAACAGTTTTCAATTCAATTATCTATCAAGACAAAACTACACATTTGGTAAAACAGCATCATATAAACTAAAATAAACTTTTTTTTTTTTTTTTTTTTTTAAACTGTTCATACTATTATATAGATCTATGTAATATATAACACTTGAATTCTAATAGCATTCAAATAATCTTAATGTTAGAAATCAAGAGGAGAGAAAATTATGTTCTAACATTCATTTAAATCAAAAACTTTGGCTAATATGATTCAGACATTACATGCATTAAGATGCATCTATTTTCTGTCATGTGAATTCTATCAACAGCTTCCAAAAAATCTTGAATTGTTTGTATATGAGCATTTACTTAAATTCATTATTGTCAATAGAGTAAAATATTGTATTCATAAAAATTATTATAAATCATATTGCATAGTTATGCAGATTCTCAGAAACACCCGCGTTATTACCTAAAAAAAAAAAAAAAAAAAAAAAAGCCATCACACACATAAACACAGACACACACACATACATATACACACAGACATATACACACACACACACCCACACACACACACACACACACACACACACACATACATATACACATACACATATATATATAGATACACACACACACACACACACACACACACACACACACACACACACACACACACACATATATATATATATATATGATCTCACTGAGTTGTGTGTTAGTAGAGCACTATCCTACTTGCTGTCCCTAGAATAAATCTGTCTGCTTTATACAAAATAATGCACAGCAAACACATATTAGTAACCAGATTTTACAATCATGCTAACCTACTGCTTTAAAATATATCACATGACATTTCTTCCAGAATAGAGTTATAAGATTATTTATGCTTGCCAATCAGATGAATTAAATGAGTTATAGTAAAGTATATGTTTGGGACACAAGTTTTTAACACAGATTATTATGCTACTGTTAAGTAGATTTTCAAAAACATTTAAATAAATGTTTCATTTTCTATGCCTTCTAAAATAAGATATTTACTTGCTACAAGAAACTACATCATCTAAACTCATCATAACTGACATATTTTATGAATAGAGTATTTTTCCTGAATCTGTGGTGTGTCAGTGTGATAACCTTGTCAATGTTTATACTAACTGCTTTCAGTTTCTCTGTGAAAATTCTGTGAGTGAAGCTTCTGAGGAAACTCATGGACACTATGCATGAGACAGCCCACATCCCAGATTGTCTCCCTTAACATTTTGGCGGGAAACTTATTAAAACTTGTAGCAAACATTCATTTTGTCAATAGAGTAAAATATTGTATTCATAGAAATTATTATAAATCATATTGGATAGTTATGCAGATTCTCAGAAAAAAAAAGCCATCACACTCACACACACACACACATACACACACACACACACACACACACACACACACATATATATATATATATATATATATATATATATATATATATATATATATATATATATATATATATCTGATCTCACTGAGTTGTGTGTTAGTAGAGCACTATCCTACTTGCTGTCCCTAGAATAAATCTGTCTGCTTTATACAAAATAATGCACAGCAAACACATATTGGTAACCAGATTTTACAATCATGCTAACCTACTGCTTTAAAATATATCACATGACATTTCTTCCAGAATAGAGTTATAAGATTATTTATGTTTGTCAATCAGATTAATTAAATGAGTTATAGTAAAGTATATGTTTGGAACACAAATTTTTAACACAGATTATTATGCTGCTGTTAAGTAGATTTTCAAAAACATTTAAATAAATGTTTCATTTTTATGCCTTCTAAAATAAGACATTTACTTACTACAAGAAACTACATCATTTAAACTCATTATAACTGACATATTTTATGAACAGAGTATTTTTCCTGAATCTGTGGTGTGTCAGTGTGATAACCTTGTCAATGTTTATACTAACTGCTTTCAGTTTCTCTGTGAGAATTCTGTGATTTGAAGATTCTGAGGTAACTCAAGGACATTGTGCATAAGACAGCCCACATCCCAGATTGTCTCTCTTAACATTTTGGCGGAAACTTATTAAAACTAGTGACAAACATTCATTTAGCAGTGTAAATGCATCTAAACATGACAGAACCTCCACAATGTATTCCACAGATCATCATAGCCTCTATGCAAGTGAAATTAAACTCAAAATTACCAACAAGCAATAAAACTCAGCATTCTTCTCCCAACTCAATTTTCATACAAATCCTATTATTCACTGTGCACACACAGTCTAAAGCATTTCTATATATTAATAAAGAAAAGAAAAGAGAGTAGAAAATAAAAGGGAGTGAGGCAGAAATAAAAAAATGTAAGAGAAAGCTGTAAGAAGTATATACAATGGAATGTTACTTACTGTTTATATTAATAGAGTTAAAAATAAAACATATTATTTACTCTTATTTAGTTCTGATTATTATTAGTTAAAGCATGACAGATTATTTACAAACAAGCATAAGCAGTATAATCAAGAAAGTATAATTAGAAATAGCATTTGAAGAACTTATAAACTTTTACAAGAAATAAATATGTTATTATTCTATTAATGATATTTTCATTACTGTTCTCTCCTGCCCTCCCCACCCTTTACCCACTACATAATCTAAATAGAATGTCATTGTTTAAACAAAGAAAATAATAAAAGAAGAAGGAAAAAAAAGGTAAAGATAAAAATGTATCAAATTACTAACCTTACTTTTTCAGAAAGAAAAACAAATTGAGTCACAGCCTGCCATTAAATCCTCAGGCATTTTGACTGGTTATGAAACAAAACATTTCTTTGCACATAGAGAATAACTTTGATTAAATCTTTTCCAAAATATTTGTGGCTTTCTGGAAATGCAGGAACTATATTCAAAAGATTAATAATGAACTAAAATGATGAGAGAGAAAAAACATATAACAAATCATTTGTTTTTAGTCTCTTCTTCTTCTCTGAAGTCTTCCAGGAAGCTTCAGTTGCCAATCTCTTTAATGAAGAACTAGCCCATTCCATTTCTTCTATTTTATCCAAAATCCTTTTTCTTTGACAAACAGTAAAGCAGAGTCTAAATCATCAAGACCTTAGGACCATCAGGAAGGAAGATTTTAAGCTTGGCAGGAAACAGAAGGTATGTTTTAAACTGTGCTTTTTAAGCTCCCTTATTAGTGGCAGAAAAACTTTTCTTTTAGCAATTACCATGGAAGAATAGTCATTGTCAAAACGCACAGTTGTCTCATTAAACTTAACAGGAGCTTTAGCCCAAGCAGATTTAAGAACCATCTCTTTATCAAAAGATGATAGAAATCTAACTATAACTGATCTAGGATAGTTTTTGTTAGAGTTAGTATTAGCTATAGATCTATGTGCTCTTCGATACCAAAGAGAATGCTTCTGGTAAATCTAAAGTTTTAGGGAGCCATGTTGTTAAAAAGAAGTAATATTGTTACCTTCAATATTTTCTGGCAGTCCAAAAATCCTAATGTTATTGTGCCTAGATCTATTTTCCAGGTCATCCAGCTTTGTTTGTAAATGTGTATTTTGTTTCAGCAGAAACTCAATGTTGATTTCCTGTTCTTGTATTTTATTTTCCATGTCATTCACAGCTTCTTCTATGCCTGTCATCTGGATCTTCTGTTGTTGCAGGTCCATATGTAACAAGTCTATTTGTTTTGTAGTTTTTTCTATGAAAGTGTCTATTTTAGTATCCATTTTATCCATCTTAGCAGTAAGTTGCTGGACTATAATTATCAGAGACTGAAGTTCTTTCTTGATGCTGGAGTCTTGAAAATTTGTCTTACTGGAACTCATTTCAGACTGATAAACTGACAGGAAAATTTCCAAAGTAATTTCTGACAGGAATATTATTAAGATTTCCTTTCTTTTTTAGATATAGTTCAAGAACTATATAAAACAAACATATTTAGAAAGAAAATTACTTCAAGAATTAATTTTTTAAGTAATTAATTCCTGTCAATGTAATGAAATTGGTGGAGCTGAAGAAATCTGCTGCTATCCTGTGTTCATCCTTGGCCACGCCCCTTAGCCAACAACTTCTGAACAATATCCTCTTTTCCCTTGACTGATTTTAGATTGAGACATGGCATTCACCCACCAACCCCTAGTTAATGGAAAATCCCTCCCAAAAGCCTTCGGTCAACTCCTGCACTGCCTCATCATCAGGAAAACCATGGAATTGTGCTACAAACTCTGCTAATTTAATGGTTGAGTGAAAAGGCTTGAAAATTTTGTTTACAAAAATTTCCTGTAGCTCTGTGATTGTGCTCCCCCCATTAGGATGCCTACTCCTGTTCTGAAATAGTACAGATGCCTGCCCAGCTCTTTCTTCTCTATGGCAGCACTTCTCTACTATGTGGTTACCCCCACACCTCAGACACATATGACTAAACCTACAGACTGACCAGGAACATCTGCAAACATTAAAAGCCTAGCAAGTCCCTACCTTATCCCCTGACTCTCGCATTTGCTTACCTTGTCCCTCTGAAGTGTCCAACATAGGTTCATAGGTGATTACTATGCTAATGGTATGAGAGCCATTACAAGCCTAGTCAGTAATACCCCGAATATGACAATATTAAATCTTAATTCCCCAGATATGGGATGGGGAAGTATCAGAGTAGTGGGTCTTTGGGTATTGGAGCCCTGAGCCATTTTACAGATTGCCTTTGTACATAAGGGACATGAGCAGTACCCCAGGAGTGAATTTCTGGTTTCCCCATTCATTTATCCAAATTACTTTAGAAGAGAATGAGGGCTGGATTTGTTTTATGGAGATGGGAAGTTTATTCCATAGATGAGGTAGCCTTTGGGATATGAATCTGTCTCTCTAGCAAATTCTGTTAGAGTCATAAAAAAGTTCAAGATCATGGAACATGTAACCCTTGTATAATTTTTCTTGTGAATATGTAACATTTCTATCAGGGCTGAACCAGAGAATGCCTTGTAGGTCAGGTACAAGTCCACTCTCAATAAACATTATGAGACAGAGTAAAAGGATAGGGCCTTTAGTCAGTCTGCATAAAACACATGTCTTATGCTTTGTATTTTTTTAGTGAGAAACCTCTGGGGCTGCTCCAGTTGGTGTAAGTGCCTAGTTAGGTACCTGCAGAAGTGAGCATTGTACTTGATTATGGGTCTGATGAGTACAATAACACTATGACTTCCTTTGATCTTGATGCCATGCCTTCACTTATAAGTTGAGCCACACATGATTTTCTCACTACTATAGCTACCTGATGGTCAAAGTTTAGTTTACTATCTATCTGTGTTCCTAGTTCCCTCAACACTTTACTGAAGCATATGATTATGCATTTTTTAGCATTTAGTCTCAGACCATGGTTTTGGCACCAGTCATTTGTCATTTTTAGGGCTGTTTGTATAATGTCAACATTGTTTGGAGATTCAGTGATTGCTACCAGCTTACAGTTGTAAAGCCTTCACTTCAGAGAAATATATACCAAACAGGAGGGGTCCCAACACTGAGCCTTGTGGGACACTGCTGGTAACATGTTTCTTATCAGAACTGGATTCACCTATCTGGACATAATGTGTCCTGTCAGTGAGCCAGTTCGGTATCCATCTGACAATGTAGGAGTTTATGCCTAACTCAGTAAGTTTCTCTGTGATCCTTAACTGGGGGATTATGTTGAAAGCATTGACCAGGTGTAGATAAGTGGTGTTTACTGTTTTACCCTCATCCATTGCCCTGGTTACTTTCTTGAAGAAGTCCATCAGACTGAGCAAGCAAGACCTCCCTTTAACAATGCCAGGGTCTGGTTCAGTTTATGGAGAGTTGTTATGTCGTTATTGATGAGGTCCATGATAATTCTCTCCATAGCCTTGAAGATAACACTGGTCAAGCTTATGGATCTGTAGTTCCCTGAGTCAATTGATGGGCCCTCCTTGTGCAAAGGGACAACTGTTGCAGTCCTCTATTCCTCTGAGATAAAGCCCATCTGGAGTCTGTAATTAAAGAGAGTTTCTAGTCGCCCTGATAGATTCTGTTTTAAGAAACATCCTGGAATATTGTCAGGACCTATGCAGGCTGTGCTTTTGACATTAGTGAGCTCAGTAAGGACCTGTTCTCTCATAATGACTGGTATGGGGATGGTTGTGGATATTTCTTTGGATGTCATAAGAGGTGATGGGGGGGGGGTTGAACTGAATTTGTCAGCCAGCAGGTTTGCTATAGTTTCAGGCTGGGTGTAAGTGTTGCCATTCATGATTAACTTGGCACATTGCTGAGCATTTTGTCTGAGGTTTTCAACATAGTTAAAAAAGCCTTATGGTTATCTTTCACCTGGGAGGCTATCTTTGCCTCATAGTTTGCTTTTTTGTTTAGACTGCTGAGCTTTCTGCACTGATATATCTGTTCCTTCTTGGCTTTGAAGAGGATTTTTTACTTTTGTTAAATAGCCTATTTATGCAAGGCATCAACCTGGATGTTTTATTTTTTTCCACTCATCATAGGTTTGACTTGGACAGGTACTGCCCCCTCAGTGCAGCTAGAATGTGGTTGTAAAGTGGTTTTGTGTACAGCTCAGAGTAGGCCTCAGTGTCATCCAGGTTCGGAGGGGCTTGGAAGTTTAATAATCTGTTACTAAGTTTGAAGTAATTGGCCTTAGCAAAGTTCTTAACACGTTTGGAGTTTGCTGGGGGTACTAGGTTAGTTGTAATACTAAAGGACATCATTTTGTGGTCAGATCTTACCAGGGAGGAGTTAATACATGGGAGAGCACAGCATCCCACATGTTGATGAGTACTAGGACTAGGATATTTGTACCTCTAGTTGGGGGGGGGGCTAACTAGTTTCTCCAGGGTGTTTGTGTTGACAAAGTCCAAAAACCTCTGAGCAAGTGAATTATGGGCCATATAGGTCTCCCAGTTTATGGAGGAGTAGTTGAAGTCACCCATAAGTATGGTGTTAGACTGAATGCTAAGAGATTCCAGTAGGTTTAGGAAGGAAGTGTGGTTTTCCAGACTCATGTTAGGGGATCTGTAACTAACAAGCATATGATAGGGGGCCGCACCTACAGTTAGTTGGGCATGGAGCAGTTCAAGTGAGTCATGTTGTTGGACCACTTTAGCAGTATACATTTCCTTTATGAACACTGAGACTCCTCCTCCCTTTGTTTTATCCTGAGCTGAGGGGGATTGAAATATATGAAAAGCATTGTAGCCTTTAAGAGATAGGGTGCTTTCTATTGTTGCTAATCAAATGTTTGCATGCTTGACTTCCCAATGGAAGGTTTCGTTGACTGCTTTCTGTTTGAGGAAATGCTGGTGGTACCACAACAAAGCATTACAAGATCCCAGGCACCATGCCTCTTGAATCATAAGAAAATATGCCAAGAAAATATGCACAAAGGCATGGCCTGTGAAGCATCCTTCTCTAGTATTACTGCCATGTAGTAAACAGACTTTCCATATTCTTTAAAATAAGCACAAAATATACCATCTGAAATATCAAAAAGAACAGAAAAAGTAAACAAGGTAGGCATTCTGAATTTCATTTTCATTAAATATTTGTAGATCCTGTATGGAATTTTCCAGTGTTCTTGGCAAATTTCCTCTTGCCAGTATAATACTACCTTGGGCCCCTTCTGAAAATAAATTGCACCTTTTGAGACTAACTTGATCAACAAACACTAAATAATAAATGCATTAACAAATATACTGCAATATTGCAGTTGTAACTGGGATGGCAGTGATATTATATCCTGTATTCATTTACCCATTATTTGATACACATTTTAATGTTTTGGAGTTGATAGAGAGCTGAAGGCTATTTCAGTAAACAATATAAGGCAACAAACTAATTTTAAATGCTATGAGCAAATCAGCTATAGCAATGATTCACAAATCATACTGCAAAATGCATTGATGACATATCACAGTGTCTCACTCCCAAAAGGTTCTATGAGAAATACAAAAGTGGAGCCGCTACTGTGGTTCCTGAATAAATGTATACCATAAATAGTGTGTAAACCCAGATGGTGGAATAAATTATTCTCTGTGTATCTTTAATATATTAATACATACAGCTACAAATACAAAGTCATGTGAGCTCTCTGAGCATGTAGCCCAGGCCGGTATGACCCTGACCTTGAGTAGCATCTTACCCTCACCAAGAATGATGCCACAATATGAAGACAAGATGATCGATTTCAACAATTGGCTTAAGTATTGGTGTCATTCAAAGGGGATCCAATGCCTGTCAGCCTGGAATGACATGCTCGACAAGCCACGATGCTTCACTAGGGACGGCTTGCACCTGTCACCCCTGGGCTTTCGGATATTGGCAAAGGCTCTTGCTACCCCCATAGTGCCTTTTTTAGGCAAGGCTCAAAAGACAAACCAACCTCCATAGGTATCACAAGGGATAAGAAACTAAGAGTAATGCTACTCAATGCCAGAAGTCTAAACCTCAAGATGCATGCACTCAAAACTCTCCTTAGCATGGAGAACATCGATATCTGTGCAGTAACAGAAACCTGGTTCAAGGCTCCCGAGAGTACCCCAGCACTACCAGGTTATACCTCATACCATGCTTTTCGGCCCCAAAACTTGGACCGAACCACAAAAGGAGGGGGAGTATCAATATTCGTCAAAGATACCCACACTTCCAGGTTGGTGGCACAGCACGAAGCATCAGAGACTATCCATGTGCAACTAACAGTGGGTAAAACTGCCTTCCAGTTTATAGCCTACTACAGACCACCCTGCCAAACTCAGGAACCCCACTTGGCCTTCCTGAGAACACTGGAAAATATGAAGGTCTCTCCAAACACCATTATATTGGGCGATTTCAACTACCCAAACATAGACTGGGAGCATTACTCTAGCTCCAACACCCTAGCCCAAAGGTTCCTAGAATTTATAAACTCAAATGCTATGGAACAACTTGTTACCACTCCCACAAGAGGGGAAAATGTACTGGACCTGATCATCACCAACATGGGGACTCTATGCTCCAGACCAGAAGTGTATCCCTCACTGGTAAGATCAGACCATAAACTAATCTGACTGGATATTCACATCCCAACTCCACCCCCTGCCCTGAAAACCACAGTGAAAAACTTCTCTAAAGCAAATTTCACACTCCTCAAAACCGAGGTGGAATCCTTCAAAGCCCCCGGGCCTGTGGAAAATATGGCCCAGACCGCAGAATCCTTTACAAACGCATTCTATGAACACCTTCAGGAATGCATGGATTATGCAATCCCAAATAAAACCAAGACCCAATTCTCCAAAGGTGGACCCCAGCCATAAACAAACTATACAATAGAAGGAGGAAGCTACTACATGATAGAGCAAAATCCCAAAAAGAGAAGGCATCTCTGATCAGTATTAGCAAAAAACTACGGGCACTCATGAAATCGTCTAAGGCCAGCTTCGAGAGAAAAATTGCACAGGACACTAAGGATAATCACAAGGCTTTCTTTAGTTATGTTAGGAACCTGGGTGGGAATTCCCAGATATGCTCAGAATTAGTCCAAAATGACAAAATACACGAACCCACAGACATTGCCAACATCCTAGCTGACAGGTTCAGCAAACTTCTCCCCCCCACCAAAACGGCAAATATCTATCCCAGCAGAGTGCTGCCCCTTGACATCTCAGATGCTCAGGTAAGAGCTGCCCTCTCCAAAGCAAAGAACACAGCATCATTGGGCCCAGATGGTGTCCAGGGCTGCGTCTAACATGAACTCCAAGAAGAGCTAAACCCAAACATAAAACTACTGTTCAATCTCAGCCTTACTACAGGATATGTACCCAAAGAGTGGCGTACAGCAACAGTGGTCCCTCTCCACAAAGGTGGTGCCTCAACGGATCCTGGAAACTATCGCCCCATAAGCCTGACTAGCTTGGTCTGCAAAGCTATGGAAAGGATCATCATGGACCTCATAAATAAAGATATTGGGGACCTACAGACACTGGATCCTACCCAGTTCGGCTTTGTTAAGGGCAGATCATGCCTCTTAAACCTGGTTGATTTCTTTGAAACAGTCACCAAGGCCATTGACAAGGTGAAAGTGGTCCACACAGCCTACCTGGACCTCGCAAAAGCCTTTGATACAATACCCCACTCGGGCATTATAGATAAGCTCACCAGCTTAAATATAAACCCCTATGTCACTAGATGGGTTGCAAACTGGCTCAAGGACAGAACCCACATGGTCAGAATTGCTGGAGCCATGTCAGACTCCAAACCAGTTACAAGTGGCATCCCACAAGGCTCAGTCCTGGGACCTCTCTTGTTCGGCATATATTTCTCGGAGGTACAGGCCAACATGGAAGGACTGTGGCAGACCAAGTTCACAGATGACTGCAAACTGGGTGCCAGAATCGACTCTCTAGCCGACACAAGCATCTTCCAAAAGGGCCTCATAGAAACAGACAACTGGTGCCAGAGCCATGGCCTCAAGCTAAACGCCAAAAAGTGCACAGTCATCCCTTATGGCAAAAACAAAGTGCCCATAAATTACCACATAGGTGGTAATCCATTAAGTACAGAAGAAGTAATTAGGGACCTGGGGACCCAAGTTGATAGCAATCTCTCATTTGGCAACCATGTGGCCAAAGTGGTTAGAAAAACATTTTATATAGCCCACCTAATCATGAAGGGATTCACATCTAGATCATGGGAGGTCATCGTGCCTCTTTACTCATCCGTCATCAGGCCCATAATTGAGTACAATGCCCCTTTTGGGATGTACCTTACCAGACACCTGCAGCAACTGGAAAGACCCCAAAAGTACCTCACCAAGAGGATCAAAGGGCTCAAACAGATGCCATATGCTGCCCGGTTAAAGAAACTCCAGCTCTACTCAGTGGCATACCGCCTAATCAGAGGCGATCTGTGCCTGACATGTAAAGCCATGTCCAACCCGGAATTAATGGACATGCTGCACCTCAGAAAATCCAAATCCCATCGAGCTACACGCTCAAGAGACTTGAACCTCAGCAATGAAATAAATAGGACATGCTGGAGGGACAGATTCATAACCAGAGGCTCCCTTCACTCTGGAATAAAATCCCAGTCCAGGTTAGGCAGAGTCCCTCATTGACTCTCTTCAAGAGGAATCTTGATGAGTGGATGGGAGATCGTAGGTTTACCCCGGGTATCACTTCTGTGTCATTGTTAGACAGAGGCACAGTATACTAACCTCGAAAAAGGGCATAGCAAAATTAATTTAAAATGGGTGGCGAAAGCCAAACACACTCTGGCTAGGCTTATAAATGCCCTTGGGCAGATAGCCTAGTATGAACCTATGAACCTATGAACCTACTGTAAGCTCACAGTATGTAGCAAGAGTCCAACTCCTGACTTCTTCATATTATTCAGTAACACTCAATGAACCAAATATCTGACGTGAAGCACTGCAGTTTTTATACTCATACCCAAGAATGATTCCATACAGATACTTGGTAAACCTCACTGCATATTTCTAACCTATCTCTGTACTTTTGGTACATGATAATAATGTGATAAACTTAACTGATCAACATGTCTGTGTTACAGAAATTCTGTGCATTCTGCTTACCTGACAATGGCTATATATAATCCCAAGGCATTCTTTGCAATAACAATAGCAACAGTTTAAACTCGATGGTAGCTAGATGCAGCAATTTACTTAGCGAGTGAGGTGGATGCTGTTTTATTTATCTCCTCATCCCTCTCACAAGGTGAACTGCCTGGTCATATTTCTCCAGTAATAGCAGAACTGCTCATTATCCTGTGGAATACTTATGCAATGCACACCTTTCTTACAGAATGGAATGACTAGCTTGATTGACAGCCATAGATCTCTCACCTCACTTCTCAGAGATCGTGTATAATACACGACCATGTTTATTAGAGTAAGGTTTGGTTTTCATTTTGGCAGCTAAAAGAGTACTTACCAGCTCATACCTTCTAATGAGGATTGAGAAACATAGTGCATGGATGCTTGTAAAACTTATGTACTTTAAACAGAAGAGCAGCAAACTGTAGTAGCAAACACATAAATATAAACCAAATCACCACAAGAAGTAAACTCCAAAGGACAACAGGCTGGTTCAGAATCACATTGGCAGTTTTTAGTAAAGTATATAAAAAGCACAGACTTTTGCAAATTTGCAAAAATAACAAGCTTTTTGCAAACACCAGTGACTTTTCAAGTGTTTAAACCCTCCTCACATAACAAGGATTTAATATAATGCAAAGTTGCATGACCAGATTAATTAATTCAAGAAATTAAAAGTAAAACATAATCTAAAATGCATTTGGTTCATAGGTTCATAGGTAGGTACTAGGCTATTGGCCCTAGGGTCTATATAAGCCTAGCCAAAAAGGTACCCTGGCTTTCGCCACCCAAGAAAATTATTTTCCTGTGCCCCTGTCAAGCAGAACCACAGAAGTGATCCCCGGGGTGAATTTCCTATTACCCATCGAATCATCAAGATTTTTCTTGAAGAGTGCTAATGAGGAGCTCTGTTTGACATAGATAAGTAGTCTGTTCCAGAGTATGGGAAGTCTGTCCCTCCAGCATGTTCTGTTTATTATGGTGACAAGGTTTAGGTCCCTAGCTCAGAGGGATTGGAATTTCTTTAAGTGGAGCATGCCCAACAGCTCTGGGTTTAACATAGCTTTGTATGTTAAGCAGAGATTGCCTCTGAGTAGGCGATATGCGACGGAGTAAAGCTGGAGTTTTTGAGATGGTCTGCGTAAGGCATCTGTTTGAGGCCAGTATTCCTCTTTGTGAAGTATTGTTGTGGCCTTTCCAGTTGTTGTAGATGTCTTGTGAGGTACATACCAAAAGGGGCATTGTACTCTATAATGGGTCTAATGAGTGATGAGTAGAGGGGAACAATGACCTCTTTTTTTCTGGATGAGAAACCTTTGGTGATGAGGTGTGGCACGTAGAAAGATTTCCTGACCACTGTGGCAATGTGATTATCAAAGGAGAGGCTACTGTCCACCTGTGTCCCAAGGTCTCTTATCACACTTTCGGTGTTAAGTAGACTACTGCCTATGTGGTAGTTCATGGATATGGAGTTTTTACCAAAGGGGATGATAATGCACTTTTTGGCATTGAGCTTGAGACCATGGCTTTGACACCAGGCATCTGTCTCAGTGAGGCCCTTTTGTAGGATGTCCACTTCATTAGGAGTTTCGATTATGGCTCAAAGTTTGCAGTCATCTGCAAATTTAGTTAGCCAAAGACCTTCTGTGTTAGCCTGTACTTCAGAGAAGTAGATAACAAACAGGAGAGGACCCAGGACTGACCCCTGTGGTACTCCACTTGTCACTGGTCTCAAGTCTGATTTGGAGTCTGCTACTTTCACAGTGTGGGTTCTGTCAGTAAGCCAGCTGGCAACCTATCTTGTGACATAGGGATTTATACCTAGTTTAGTGAGTTTATCTATAATTCCAGAGTGGGGGATGGTGTTGAATGCCTTGGTGAGATCTAGATAGGCTGTGTGAACTACCTTACCCTCATCTATGGCTTTGGTGACTAGTTCAAAGAAGTCTATCAGGTTTAGGAGACATGATCTGCCTTTTACAAACCCAAACTGTGTGGGGTCCAGAGTTTGGAGATCTCCAATGTCTTTGTTTATGAGTTCCATGATGATACGTTCCATGGCCTTGCAGACCAGGCTCATCAGGCTAATGTGGCGGTAGTTCCCAGAGTCTGTTGGGGCACCCCCCCCCCTTTGTGGAGTGAGATAACCATCGCGGTGCGCCATTCAATGGGCACAAAGCCTGAGGTGAGGATATGATTGAACATGGTACTTAGGTAGGGTGCCAGTTCATTTTGTAGTTCATGTAGAAGGCAGCCTGGGATGTTGTCAGGTCTCATGGATGCTGTGTTCTTGGCTTTGGAGAGTGAGGTTTGTATGTGTGCAGCCGTGATTACAGGAACTTTGCATTCTTCCCATATAAGGATGGGCCCTTTAGGGGTGAGAGGGGGGTAATGTTAGCACTGAACCTATCTGCCAGGATGTTGGCAATATCAGTTGGTTCTGTATATTTAGTGTCATTGTGCTGTAACTCAGAGCAGATCTGACTGTTGCCATTGAGATTCTTGACATAGCTATGGAATGCTTTATGGTTGTCTTTAGAATCAGTGCCGATTTTGTTTTCATAACTAGCTTTGGAGGATTTTATGAGGGATCTCAGCTTCTTACTGAGGCTGACCAGGGAGTTCCTCCAATCGTGGGATTTTACCCTTTTTTGCAACAGTTTCTTTCTTCTGTTGTAGAGTTTGTTTATGGCAGAAGACCACCAGATTGGCTTCCTTATTTTGGAGGATAGCATCTTGGTTCTGTTAGGGATAGCACAATCCATGCACTCGTGTAAGTGCTTATAAACTGCATTTGTGTAGGATTTAGCAGTCCTACCTCTATTGTCCATCTGCATGGGTGTCGTGAAGTTTGCCACTTCTGTCTTGAGAAGCGTGAAGTTGGCTTTGGAGAAACGTTTTACAGTTGTTTTCTTAATGGGGGGTGGGAGCGGGATGTGGATGTCTAGGGTGATTAGCTTGTGGTCAGATCTGACCCATGAGGAGCTGACCTCTGGTGTGGGACACCGGTCACCCATGTTGGTGATGACCAGGTCTAGGATATTGCTGCCCCTGGTGGGGGTGTGGATAAGTTGATCCAAGGCATTGGAATTCATGATTTCCAGAAAACGCTGAGCAAAAGAGTTGGTACATGAGTAGTTTTCCCAGTTAATGGCAGGGTAGTTGAAATCACCCATTATTAGAATGTTGTGTTATACCTTAATATTTTCCAGTGTATCAAGAAAAGAGGAGTGGGAATCCTGGGGCATGGTGGGGGGTCTGTAGCAAGCTACAATCTGGATCGCGGTTTTGCCCAGAGTTAGTTGAACTTGGATAATCTCGGATGCATTATGCTGAGCAATTAGCTTGGAGGTGTGGATATCCATAATGAATATGGACACGCCTCCACCTTTAGTGTTCCGGTCCGGGTTTGGTGGCCAAAAGGTGTGATATGAATTATAGCCTGGTAATGCAGGGGTGCTCGCTGGAGCTTTGAACCAGGTCTCTGTCACTGCACAGATGACAATGTTATCCATTTTAAGGAGTGCGTCAAGTGAGTGCATTTTGAGGTTTAGACTTCTAGCATTGAGTAGCATTACCCTCAAGTTTTGCTTGCTTGTACCTGTTATGGTGGTGAATTTGTCATTTGAACCTTTCCTAAAAAAGGCACTATAGGGGTGGCAAGAGCATTTGCCAGTATCTGGAATCCCAAGGGCGACAAATGCAGGCCATCTCTGGCAAAGCAGCATGGTCTGTTGATCATGTCATTCCAGGCAGACAGATACTGGATTCACTTAGAATGACACCAGAAGCTTAGCCAATTGTTAAAATCAATCATTTTGTCCTTGTACTGTGGTATCATTCTGGGTGATGGCAGGATGTTGCTCAGGGCTAGGGTCATACCTGCATGGGCTACAAGATCGGAGAGCATCTCTATGTCTCGTTTCATGTAGTCCAGGGAGGTACATCTCAGGTCATTCACACCAACATGGACAATGACAGAGTCATTTTTGTACTTGTTGCGGAGTGACCTGAGTGCGTGCGTTATGTGGTGGATCCTGGCACCTGACAGGCAGCTGACAGTAACTTTTTCCTTGTTTAGCCTGGTGAGTGGAACATCAGTGTGCCTGACTATAGAGTCACCTATGACTAGAGTGTTGGGTATGTTATGCCTTATGCACTTTAGTTGAGGGGCACACTGAGTATGTGGGCTATGTGTCATTTGGGTTGTGTTGGGGGGTGGAGGTTGCTTGCATTTTTGCTTTGGCGGTCTCTGTTGTTTGCCAATAAATAATATTGATTCAATAACTTTAATAACTTCACTGCTTTAAAATTTTATAATTAATAACGGTTTCTGAGAAAGTGTTTTATTAAGACAAGGAATGATGTGCACAATCTGTTTGCATTCAGTACATTTAGTGTATGTTATGTAATCCCCTCCCAGATTGTGTAGCATGGCACGAACGGGCCCAGATTGCATAAGCTGTTGAATGAAAATAAATATTTGTTTAATAGTATTAGAGTGTTAAAAAAAAATCTGTGGTCAGACTGCATATAGGCCTCAACGTGACTTGGTCTAATTGGCAGGACAGAACATAGTAAATTCTGTCAATTGGAAATCCATTCATATTCTGAAGAATGCCAACTAATTCTAGCAAACTGTTTGCAAAACTGAGTGGCACATGATTCTTTTGCAATGGCTAAAATATGAGGTTTCTTGCATAAGCTATAGTTTCTAAACAAATATGTTTTTTTCTGTAAATCTGTTCCTTTCTGCTGACTCATGTGTTTCTACTTTTAATATAAAAATAATGTCATTTATGAAAGTTACTATATATAACTGGTCACAGTGAATTCTCAGCAAGCAATAATGCCTGACAGGGTATGTGTTAATGTGAATTAACACCAGCCCATGGGGGTTATGAGGCCTGATGCCGCAAGCGGAGACCCTTTACACCCCTGGAAGGGCATTAATTACACATTAACACATACCCCGGAGGGCATTATTTCACTTAGAGAATGGGCTCACTGTAAAATTGTTGTGTTTTACTTGCTTATTTTGTTTTAAGTACTATAATATTTTTATACGTTTTTAATACAAAACAGTTCCTCCACATAATGTTTCAAACTTGCTTTAGTATATGTTAATGGTGTTGGAGGAACCATTTTACATCAAAAATATATAAAAAATAATATAGTGCTAAAAAATAATAAGCAAGTAAAACAACAATTGTGCATAGAGCTCATTCTCTCTCTCATACACATATACACAGTCTCTTCTGATTTCACACACATGCATACACATACACACACAGTTTCCTCTGCTTTCACACACATACATATACATACATACACAGTCTCCTCTGCTTTCACACACATACATATACATACACACACAGTCTCCTCTGATTTCACACACATACATATACATACACACACAGTCTCCTCTGATTTCACACACATACATATACATACACACACAGTCTCCTCTGATTTCACACACATACATATACATACACACACAGTCTCCTCTGATTTCACACACATACATATACATACACACACAGTCTCCTCTGCTTTCATGCACACATTCACTCACACAAGATCGGTCTTACCCTCTTTCTCAGTCTCTCACAAACAGAGTCTCTGCTGCTTTCATGCATGCATTCACTCACACAAGATCACTCTCGCTTTCTCTCTCACTCTCTTGATCTCTCTCTCTCACTCTCACTTGCGCACACACACACACACACACACACACACACACACACACACACACACACACACACACACACACACACATACACACACACACACACACACACACACACACACACACACACACACACACACACACACACACACACATTTTCTCTCCCCCCTTTTTTTGTTTTACATTTAATGCTCGCTAAACAGCAGAACTGCTGCTTAGCGAGCATAAAATAAAGGAGGCCATTAGTTTCTTTTTTTCAGTCTGAGCTCCAAGGCAGCTTGATATGCTGCCATGAAGGGGCGGACTCGTTCATCAGTGGGCATTACTTTTACATTAATACCCTGCTGGAGAATGTTTGTTCTCCAATCCGGGTGTTGATGTACAGTTTGCCCATTCTCTAAGTTATAGTATTCTACTAAAGAGTTGTAACTTCCTTAAATTTTAACTTAATGACTCATTTAAAACATCACTTGTAAGACTGGCAGTTATGTAAAGGGAAATATTAAAATTAAAGAATTATTCTTTTTCCTGTAAATTCAATCTCGATAAAACTAACTCTTATGACAAAATCTGGACAGTAATTTTGGTTGTTTTTTTTTTTGTTTTTTTTTTTTTGCATGCTTTACTGAACATTTGTAATTAGGTAGCAGATTAGTGTTCAGAGTGTTTGGAGGCACACTGGAAGTCTACGTTTATTGGTTTCAGTGACTGATCCTCAGATTTACTCTGAGTCAGAGGTATTCTGATGAGTGACCATATTAAATGGAAGGAAAAAAGAATACCCATGGTCAGACAGATGTATTTTAGAGCAGTTTCAGGAAGCTTTGTAATGAATGAAATTTAGATATAAAACTAAATCATGTCAATGCAATTTTATGCAATATTTTGTAATGCAGTACACTGGATACTTGATGTTTGAGACACGAATGGTTATGTGATACTTTTTATGGGTAGATTCCTCTGGTTGTCAGAAAGTTTGCAGTCTGTTTCAGACTGTGTGGCTAACAATGAAACTGCAGTCACTGATAAAGCAATAGAGGGCTTAGAATTTTCACTATACCTACATGCTCACATAAAACATTTGGGATGGCTTTTCTCAGTTGTGTGTATTTGATTAAACTGATTTGCCTCCAAGGATGGATACAATCAGTGTGCACTGACTATTTTCTGATGAATAAATATTAAAGAAAATGAATAAATAAAACAAATGCAGCAAATTAGCATACAGACTTGGCAGAGGTATTGGACCTCATTGGTATGACAAATCCATTGCAATAAAATGATCTGTCATTAATAGAACTAGGTACTAGCAAAAGACAAAGGTTTAAATAAAAATGGCACTTGTCGTTTTTATCACATTTGTTATTGTGCTGAGTTAGCAATTCATTGTCTCTTGCAGGACTCATGTTTATCTTAAATACGATGAGTCATTGCCTTATTTTTAATCTCTTAATTACAGTTAGATTGTGAGATTTACAGAAATATCATCTGATCGTACCTGAAAACACTGCAGTCTTATATGTTTGTTTTTTGTATAAAGAAAGCTGTCTCACAATCAAAATAATTTAATCTCAGCAAGTAATGATACAAGGCATAGTTTTTCATACATTTTTCTGATTTAAAAGATACATGAAATTCTCCACCAGTTAGTGATCATCATTTCAAAAAAATCAACAGGGATCAAAATCCTCTGAACAATAATAAATGTAATAGTAGGATCATATAGAGAGATGTGTTTTGACAACTTACAGAAATGGAAGCTGTTATACTATGGATTGTGAATGCAGAATCACGCATTGGATACATTTTTTAAAGTGAAAAGAAAACAGCCCAGCAGGGAAGCAAGTATGGATTAGATATATGATAGATGCACTTAATAAAGGAAAGGTCCATTATTTTCTTAAAGATACCCAGAAGACATCAATAAAATATGGACTTCATTTACCAGTTGAATCAATAGAGGGCATTCACAACAAAGAATGCTTTCACTTATTATAGAAACATAACAGAGCATATGTTGGCCTAGCCGCTTTTATCTCGAAAGTCCACCATATATCAAATAATTAATGATATTTTAAAGAATGTTGTGCATGCTAATGTTTTTTTTTTACTCACAAGAGATTATTTGATTTGATGAACATACTAGAAAGGAAGAGAGCACTGTGCTCCCTTCTTAAGTAGCATTTTACTCTGCATGACACATAAAATCATTCCTAGTATTATAATGTTTGGTTCAATTTTTTATGACATGTGGACTATTGTTCAATACCTCCAGCACTTCATGTCAAAGAATTGTAACTATAACCTCAGAGAAAATATAGTAAAATTGTTATACTGCATGTATAGTTTCAAACCTAAGAGGATATGTTATTATAAAATGAAATGCTCCTGTCAAGTTAAAGTTTACTTCATTATGAATCATTCATTGAACCCTGACTTTTTATATGTTGTAAGAAACAAGTGCAGTTTTGTTTGAAGATGTTCAAGAAGGTATAATAAATATATTAATTCAAATCAAGGCTTACAAAGCATCCATCTAAGTAATTTGACTTATTAAAATGGATGTGGTAGAGATTAAGCAATTTAGTGAATGACAAAACGGAAACATAGAGAGATTGTTAGCACCCAAAATGGAACCAGCATCATATGTGATATCTACATGGAACTAGAAAAACAAGTATTGTACACCACACCCTGGCCCCATCCAAGGTGGATATAACTTCTTGCGTTGCAGCTTCAGACACTGGTATTAAACCCACCGAATAAACAAGAATGCTTGCACCTTGGGTGATAAAGGCAGTGTCAGCTGGAGATGTTTCTAGTTCCACATTGCACACTTTATTCACTTCAGGGTGGATGGAGGAGCCAATGCAGCAAGGATGGAGCAAAACAGAAACAAGTCTTTAATGCTAGACTGAACATTAGTTTAGTGCAGGAAACAAACACATGCATACACACACACACACGCACGCACACACACACACACACACACACACACACACACACACACACACACACACACACACACACACACACACACACACACACCTAGGAATAACTCAGCTTGCCATTTTAATTAGCAGCTTGGCTTTGGAATGTAACGGAAATTCACACAAACATGATAAGAATATACAAAATCCAGACAGAACACATCCAAACAAGAATAAAACAGGGGAACCAAGTGGTATAAAGCAGTAACACTAAGTACTGTAGCACCATTTCACCAAACTGCCAGTTCTGACAAAGATAATCAACATTAGAGCTATGACTGTATTTTCCTAAGAATTTTTGGGGAATATGTCAATAGTTCTGGGACCTTTTGCTATCAGGTACTCAAATAAACATGACCTCTTTGTTGTAACTGAATCACATCTTCCCCTCTACACAACTAGGGGACAGACATTCTTTTGCATGATGCAAAATTAAAAATCTGAATAATTCTGCAGAGACAAGAAATGCTAGTTTATAGTACTGTGGTTTTCTGTTGCAAGTGCTTTATATGAGTCTAATGTTCAGTATGTTGTATAAACATATCAGCTGACACAACCTTTAAAATTTGAGTACAAATCTGACAAGACGATTTGCATAATGTTATGACTTAAACCCAGGGAAAATGTCCTCCTAGTCATATATTATTCACATTAAAATATGCAACCATGTAAAAAGTGCAATATTTCCAAGTGACTTGTATTTTCTTAGAAATCTCTGTCGTACCTAGATTAATTACACGCAAAAAGACAGTAAAAGGAAATTGTGTTATCTGCTGCTTTGTGAAGATTGTGCACAGAATTCTGACCTGTCTGTTGTGAAGATAAAAAGTGGTTAACAAATGTAACCACTTCAAGAGTAATTTGATATTTTCAGGATGAGAAAGAGTGCTGAAAAAGCAAGATAACAAAGAATTGATCATTTATATTGAAAGAAACAAATTTAACTGCTAGGTGATAAAACAAAATGGTCTAGCAATAAAGTTTTCATTTGGACAAAGACTCAAGAAAGAAGCTTAGCCCTGAAGTTATGTTTAAGTCAGGTGAAGAAGCAAAGACATTCTCCAGTTAAAATAACAGCAAATAACTGCATTCACTACTGCTGCATCTTATAAGAAATCTAATTCTTTAAACTGCATTCAAGTATTTTTTTCTAAAAATGCAGAGGAAGTAAAAATTGAGTAAGGGGTAACAGAAAACCTGAACAGTAGAAGGAGCAAAAGAGAGTTAAAAGTGACAATAAAAAATGGGAAAACAGGGAACATATGGGGTAATGATTTCAAAATGTCAATTTTTGTGCTAAATATGTAGTTATATGGGTTAACAAATGACCATTGGCTTGTTCAGGAAATAATTGTTGCACTTTCTGTCTACAGTGAAGCCAGCTCGGTAAGCAAGCATCATTTTATTACAGGAAAGATGGGTTTGGGCTTATAAGTTGTGAGACATTTCCCAGCCAGGACTATTGACTGGGGAGAGACGGCTGAATTGCAGTCTACTGCAGAGACACATGACTGTGAAATTCGGTGTGGGCTCAGAGAAACTTGCAGTGCTATACCCACAGTTGGAATAACCAAGAACAGTAGACAACTGGAATGAATGTGACTTGTCCAAAGTGGATCATGCAAGTTAAACAACCAGGGGAAGACTGGCACAAGTGTCCTGAAAGTGTTGCTAGGGTGGCCTACTGTCCCCCTAACTGATCTTACTGTGCTGTAGCAAGAACAAACAGATGCTCATAGAGAATCCCTGCTCAGGGGAATGCCTGGTACTCCCTGTAGGAGAGTCATTGTGACTAGGGAGCATCACTTAAAGCACGTACTAGATATAAGTGTGACTATAGCAATGTGCAAGATATTTTCTGTGGTGCTGCATACTTGTACGTGGTTTACTTGTATAAGTATGTTCTGTACATCATGTGCAGCACCAACAACTCCCCTGACATAATGGCACTGCCCACTTGACACAGCATTTAATCTGCCACTTACATGCCCAGGGCATCATACTGTTTGCCATACTGTCTTCTCTTTTAAGGGTATTGGGGAACATTAACATTGGAAGTTTTAGCTGTGGGTGAAGCATTGTGTGCCTCTCTGTGCTTGAGCCCACAGTGAATTTGGTATAGCCAGGTGTCTCTGCTGCAACCAACTGTCATCACATGGAAATGTCTCACAACCTACATGTCTGAGCACAGAAAGACACCTTAGTGACATTAGAAATACTAAGAAAAGAACATTATCCAGTCTGACAGGTTGACGAAGAGGATTAACAAGCTTGTAATGAAATTCATTCTTTAGTCAGGAGTTTGATTCCCACAGCCTCCATTTGCTTTTTACATTACTGTGAGCAGGCCTCTTAACCAAATAATGCTCCTGGATTGCCTCTGAGAGAAGCTTATGCTTAACAGGTTTACATGGTTCACAAGTTATATGATATAAAAAAAAGTAATAAAAATGAATTCTTTGAAAAGCCATATTGTACTAGATCTAAACAGTAATGGTAACTATATGGTATGAGCTAGTAAGACAAGAGGACCTAGATTTCACTAAACTCTATCTGTAAGTCATGATGAGTTAACTGCAGGCTTAAAACTAAAGTAAGTAGTGTGTATAATATGTATGCATGGTACTGTGTCTGACAAGAACACCCAGGCAGCAATAGTTTTAAGTATTAAATGGGCTGTGATCTGGTTAACTATAAACTAGGGTGCCTTACATGTGTTGCATTCCTGTATTTGAATTTGAAATGCTTGCATTTCCCAAAATGCACTTACTCTTAAGTCTTTTCTACAAAATAACAGATCATGTTATTCTGTTTACTAGGAGTAGTAGAATTCAATAGTAACTGAAATACCAAGACAAAGAATATTATTTTTAATCAGTCAGAATATCCTTAACAGGGAATAAGCAGAGTATGACAAGATCAAAATGATCTCACATGACTAATTAAGTATTAACGACTAAGTTAGGCATAAAATGCTTGATCTTCATAGCTATAGAATAAAAATGTATATACATAGATTGCATAACGTATCATCTATACAAAATGATATCAAATGATTATGGTGCTATGTCGTGAGTCCTTAATGGCCTTTGCATTTGTCACAGCTGCACTATTTGGCTCTAAACAGGTAGATACCAGTTTGACCAGTAGTGGATTTGGCTGACACTAAATAAATGCCTCAGTGCTAAGTTTGACACACTTTTCATGCCATAGTCTTGGTATTAACAGTAATAAAGTGAGGGGCACACAGGTCAGGTTAAAAAATATACCTGTCATTTGTATCAAGCTTTAGGGTCACTTAGAGCTCTGCGCTGGTGTGTTAGAATCATTTTCTTTTTCACCTGTCTGTAAATTCACTTCTGTGATTCATTAACTTTTATTTATGCTTAATGTGCCAGAATTACGTTTATGTTTTCAATTTAGCTGACTTTTCATATTTATTTAGCGTGAGAGAATGATACTGCTTGTCAGTGTTTGGACCTGCAGTGTGCTCCACTTGTAGAATTTTTTTCAGATCTGTGTGTACAGATATATCCAAGCAGAATGCTATCACATTCTTCTCCAAAATCAGCAAAATGTATTTGCACTAGAAATGACAGATATGATGAAATGCTTAGTTACATGAAATGTTGCAGAAATGCTCTTTAAAACTATAAAAGGTGCTGGAAGGAAAATCCAGTGCCAGTTACACCCAATAAATGGTTTTAACTATTGGGAATTAATGCTCACTGTAACCAATGTCCTAATCACCTGTAGCCTGTTTGACACTGGATAGAGACAATAGAGGAAGCATTGTAGGTTGAGGCATGCAATCAATATGAGTTATGCTTTTTAATATTTCTCAGAATGCAGTTAAACAGAGAGAAACCAAGAGTAATAGCCCTGGCAAGTATAGAGATCCCAGCTTCTTCCATTGCCTTAGAGAATTTTAAAGTGCCTGCCATGTTTACCATAGCCAAAATAAAATGAAACATTTTGTTGCTATTTACATTTATTAAATTTCATTTAAATTTAGACATAAATGCATAATGTTTAAAAGAAGTGATTTATATGTATATGTGAGGAATAAAGATTCAAAGACCGCTTTCATAAGGGATCCAAAGGGTATTCTATCAGGATGCAGAAAAAATAAAGCTGGGGTGTTTAGGAGAATTTCTGTTAAAGGGGAAATAAAAACACTATTAGAAATGTGCCAGAGTCAAACTGGGTGTTGTGGGATGTCATACCTCTAGAAAATGGATATAGAAGCACAATTTGATTGACATATACTGTGGAAAATATACAAGATCAGGACACATGCTAAAAGCTGGAAAAAATAATGTTAAAACTGCATTGGTGCTGGATGTGTGGTTTGTGTGCGTGTGTCTCTGTGTTTTATACGTAGAGAGGCAGATAGAGAGAGAGAGAAAGAGAGATATGGACACACACACACACACACACACACACACACACACACACACACACACACACACACACACACACACACGCATGCGAATGAGTCAGGTAGAGTGATCCAGCAAGCAGAAAGTCAGCTTCTCAGACTCCATGTCAGTGTCTGTAGTGTACATAAAAAAAATCCATGTTCAGGAGTGTAGACAGATAAAAGGGGCTGTAAAAATGTAGCTATATGGATAGAAATGGCATACCACATACAGATATGAGCAAAATTATTCTCCTGTGTGTCTGAAAAATTAAAAGAAATAAGTTAAATTAATTTTATTTTTGTAATAATCTGGGCATGTTTGTGTAGCATGCCTCAGTGCGTAAACATGTTTTGCAAAAAAAAAAAATTTGGAAAAAAACAATATTAATATTTTATGACAGAAATGTATTACAGGACATTATGTGGAGTATCTACAATGGTACATTGGTGCTGTTGCTAATGTGGTAGGGCTAGGAAGTGTGTAATTTCCAGGATGTGAGCATGGACCCCTATGCAAATGAGGTGGAGTTACTGAATAGCATAAAGGGATAATCGTGTCCGCATATTCCCTTTGTGTAGGCAGACAACCATGTAGGTGTTTACAGTGGAGGTAGCTGACATCAGGGGAAGGTGTGGCCAATGACTTTTAAGTTTATTTCAGATTATCTGCACCTATTTGCACTGCACGCCGCCTTGAGCGTGTACTTTCAGGGGGGTGTGTGCACTAACTTATAAGCTTTGTTTAGCATGTGTTTCCATATGTTTGTATGGCATGTCACTATGCTGAAAATGGAAGTCTGGAGGTGTGTGTACACTAGTGCTAAGCTTTGTTTACCTACGGGGAGTGTGTTTGTGCAGCTAGCCACAGCGCTGAATGTAACTAAAAGCCAATGATAAATTAATTAGTTTTGACCCCTGTTTAACTTAAACTAAGGCCATTAAATTATGTTAATGATATATTAGGCAGGTAGAATACATCATAGGTAACTAATCACACAGTTAGCTTCTAGAGCAGAGCACTATAAAGTATGCAAACACCCTTCAATCTGATTTTCCCCCATACTCTGCACCATTGGAGTACAGACTTTTTAACTGAGTGAATGCTAGGAGCTGTTGCAGGTCTGCTACATCTGTATGTGCAAGATGCTGAAGTCAGTGCTGCTGCTGCTGACAATAGGACTAGGCAGAAAGGGAGAAGAGTGTTCAGGGCCAGGGTAATCTTCGAGGAGCTACATGAGCTGGAGATTGTAGACCACTGCAGGGTGGATAAGGATACACTACAAGAACTTACTGAGCTCTGCCGCCCTCAACACAGACCCAGAGCCAACAGAGGGGAACCCATCCCAGTGGAAACAAAGGTATGTGTAGCCCTTAGGACAGTAGCTATAGTTACTTTCCAAAGACCAATGGGGGACATGATTGGAGTCTCAGAGGCATCTGCTTCCAGGGTACTCCATCAGTTCCTGGATGCCATGCTCCGACATGCCAATGAGCACATTTCTTTTCCCCTCACCCCCGAGGTGAAGGCCAGCAATACGCAACACTTCTGTGTGGCACACTATCCTGAGGTATTGGGTACCATAGATTGCATTCATGTACACATCAAGTCACCACCCAGTCAGGAGGGTAGAATTTACATCAGTCACAAGGGGTACCACTCCATCAACTGCCAGATCATATGCAATGCCCAGGGGATTATCCTGATTGTGTGTGCTGGCAGCTCTGGCAGTTATCATGACTCCCATATCTGGCATGCATCACAGCTGTACCAGATGTTTGCTGTGGGCAACATCCCACGTGGCCATTTACTGGGGGATGCTGGCTAAGCACTGGAACTGTGGATGATGATAGCCATCAGAAATGCATACACACACCCATGGAAGAATGCCATAATGAGGCACACGCACAATCTAGGAACATCACCGACTGTGTGTTTGTGATGCTGAAGTCATGGTTTCAGTGCTTCAAAATATCTGGTGGAGCCCTGCAGTACTCTCCAGCCACATGTGCACATATGTTCACAGTATGTGCCATGCTACACAATATGATCCTGTGGAAACAGCTGCAGCAAGATCAGCAAAGGGAAGGGTTGCCCAGCCCCCCCCCACCAGTGCCTAGGTCACCACAGCCACAGTCACAGGAGGACTCAGAGGAGGAAACCATGATGATATCATCAGGGTCTATAATCTCCATCTCATGTAGCTCCTTGAAGGTTACCCTTACAGGCAGACATAGGCTTGCTCAGTACTCCCTGGCTTTGGCTAAGAGACAATACATAGCACATTCACTGACAACCTAGGGCCCTAGGAACTGACACCTTACTCCTACTCACATACATATAGTAAAATTGCTGATGCCAGGCAACCCACACAACCTATACCTATCCATGTATTGGCTGTGTACTGCTTGCATCACACAGAGTCAGTCCTGAACTGTAGTTCTGTCAACTGCTGCATTTGCAAGGTAAGTCTCTAACCTATACACTGCTTGTAAGGATTACTATAATATGGCATCATATGTGTGGATCTGCTGCATTTATGCAAGGAAATATTGTGGGGTACGAGGACAGAAGTAAAATCCACATGGGCCTACAGTTACCCAGTCCACTAGTATGTGTTCTGTAATATTCACTAAGTCTCATGGTTGGAATATTCACTGCATCAGTCAAGGTAGATGTTAAATAGTGGGGCCACACAATATTTGGACTACTGTTTATCCCAGCAGATCATGTGTTGTTGTTCACCCACACCCAACACAGCAGTTTTTCCATATAACTGCTTTAACAGTAAGTCAGCAATGGTATATCAGCAGGTCAGGCAATCTCAGGGCTGTAACATAGAACTCGATTACACATTGCATGTCACACGTAATGCAGGAATAACAACGTACATATTTATTCTGTTGATTGTATGATAAATGACTCCTCTCTGTCTGGCAGCTTGCGTGGCTCAGTGGACTAGGAAAGTTTGCATAGGGTGATAGAGTTGATGGTTTTACTCTGGAAGTACTCACATCTTTTGCATGTGAGGTATTATTATGTTGGTGTTTTCACAGACTATCAGTTTGTGTGTGGTGTAACATTATGAACATCAGTCACATATTAAGTACAGCAGACAGCTGAGAAATGTTGTGGACATTTTGAGTGAAGTGCGGTACTGCAGAAACAGGGACAGATGTCATTGCCTGTAACACAAAAATCCTAGACTGGAGTTCAGGTAGGTGTACACAGGGCATGCCCATACACTTAGTTAAAATGAGAGCAATTCTGCTGCCCCTTCATCAAAATGACCTCTTATGTATAGATATGTCTATACATACAGACATATATGTATACATATCCATCTGTCACTGTCTCTATCTTATATACATAGTATATTCATCTCTATGCAGAGTCAAGTAGATATATACTGATATATATATATATATATATATATATATATATATATATATATATATATATATATATATATAGCTATATATATTAGAATGATATGTAGACTCTCCCTATATATCTACATAACACATATACATATCATACACATACAGAGCTACATTTATAATCACATCCCTGTTATATACATAAATATGTGTGTGGATGTCTATATTGTCCTACATACCCTAATAATGGTGAGTACATCTGCAGTATTACACATCCATACCGTTGCTCAAAGGAACCAAACTAAGGGTGCAACAGTACATAATCCACTTACCTACAGACACCTGTGCCTGCTGGAGGTCACCACATAGATAGACACAGGTGAACAGGTGGTGTAATGTATAATGTTGACAAAGCACACATGGATAGGGTACATTGTTCCTGCACACAGGTTTGACTAAGTGCAAACAGCCACATATGGCCATACCGGTAACTGCAGACACATAGATAGGATCTTACTGCTAGGATACTAGATGCAGATAACAGTAAGAATCTATATCACTCTGAAGGCCACAGATGCTGTGCAACAGAAGCCTAGTTTGTGCAATGCTCAAGTATTATGCCTGCAATCACATGTACAGCAGACTTAACCTGTGGAGTGTGTGATAAGTACTGTGATCTATAGTGTATAACATTAGGTAGGTAAGGGTTCTAATCTCACAAATGGCTACTTGGTGTGTGTGTGTGTGTGTGTGTGTTTATATGTGTGTATACACCTGCAAAACAACTGCCATGTCCTCATGGGCTATCCACCTGCAATCCGTATGCACGTTTTGGCCCTGTAACTTGCTACTGGCTTCCAAACTGCCCTCTTCTACAAGGCCTGATGATGTCATTCACCTTAAGAATACCAGCTGATAGTGTAGTATCATGCGTAAGCTGTGGCATGTGTGATAAGAACTGTGAGTTATAGTGAGTAAACTAGATAGGGGTTCTAGTCTCACTCCAGGCTACTTGGTGTGTGTGTGTGTGTGTGTGTGTGTGTGTGTGTGTGTGTGTAGTGTATGTCCATATGGCATAAATATGATCACCATGGTAACCTAGAAACAGATAGGGTTTTGCAGTATTTTATTTGTAGAGTGTGATGTGGCCCCCCCCAAAGGATTGACAGCAACAAGGCCTGCTGATGTCATCAAACATAACATGTCCTGAACTGATAGTACTAACAGGCATGAAGTGTGTTGCATGCATCACGTACTGTGATCCGTAGTGTGTACCATTACATTAGTAAGTGTTCTCATCTACATACAGCCAGCTTGCACTATGTGTATGCTTTGGCATGTTCTGTAAACAGTGACTGGAAGCAGTGCTGTAGCCAAGTATGTGTGCGAGCCTGTTAGAGCATTTTACATCATGTTATGGAACCATAGGACATTTGAATTTCAGTAGCATAATGACCATACAGCCCTCACAATCATAGACATCTTTATACCCATAGTTACAGGATCAGCATATATTGCTCCAGTCCAAGACGGACACAGGCAGATGCCCTGTGTTGAGATGATGGTCACCCAGCCAATCTTACAGATGGCATGTGCTGAGATGCACTGAGGTGCTCTGTGTGCAATTAGACAGGGTTCTGTTTTAAGGGTGTGTTTAAGTCTGCTAGATAAATCTCTCCCACAAGCATGTAGTATTAATGTCACATACGAGGTTAATGGCCTTGCAGTGAGTTATTCATCTACTATGCCTCCTACAAATAGGCAGCATATGCAATCAAGCAGGGTCACACATTGCCCTGTATGCAAGGCACAGATCACATCTGAGTAGTTGAAATGTCACAGGCAACAATGACACTCATTGCAGACAATCTCCATTGAACACATACTGAAGATGTGAAGTGTCCTTGTGAGGGACCATACTGTTGTGTGCTGCTTGGAAAGTTACATCAACGAATGGCCATTGCACTCAGATATTGGCATGCTGAGGGAAAAGTACTTGGAGGTTACGAGAGTGCCACTTATAGGTGACTGTGGCCTCAGCTATGCCATATGATTTCTGCCATACCACTGAAGAGACATGGTGATCTGAGGCACATTAGGTGTAAACCTGTGTGGCCAGGTCTGTGTGCCAAGTTTGTTCATCCATGAGTATGTACATCACATGTTGCAACTGACGTGCTACTTACCAGGTATATAGGTTTAACTGATGGAAATAACACTACATATATATATTCACATGGAGTTTATGGCCATTAGTATGTCAATAGGCATGTGTTCACAATACCCTCTTGCAGGATAGTGACATACCACAGTGACTCTATGAGTGCTCACAATTTGCAGGCATCAGCCAACATTGTTAGCTATAGTCAGTCAGTAGTCGCATGTATTGTGGTTAAATAGATTCCAAGCAGAAGAGGACCCAGGACTGCACCCTGTTTAGCACTACTGCTTACAGATCAGCTATTGGAGGTGGATGTTCTTGTGTTGTGTATGTGTGCCAGCAATGGGCCACTTAGTGACTGCTACAATGACAGTATCATGGATGCCTACATGGGTGCTTTGTAAATGTTGCCTGAGCAGGGCATATAGTCAGATGACTTGGCTCAGTCTAGGGTTTTACACCCTGATGTACCCTCACCCGGATCCTTGGTGATTGCCTCGGAAATGTCCACCACATGTAACAGTCATGCTCCCCCTGTCATACATCCAACTGTGTACAGTCAACTGTGTGTAGCACACATGTATGTATGCTGATCAGCTCCATGATAATTGCCCCCATGGGCATACAGATATGGATATTCAGACAAAGAGGTGTACAGTTATGTTGGTCAGTGGATACACTGCCTCTGTGCAAGGGTATAACAATTGCCATTGTCCACGCACCTGGTGTGCAGCCAATAGTGTCAATATGATTACGAGGTGCCCCAATGGTGTTAGTAATCCTTGTCAGATCACATGTGGGAAGCATCCTGGAATGTTAGCATGTGCAATACATGTTGTGTATCTTCTAATGACAGGCTAGTTATGGACTACTCTGTAAATATGGAAGTTATGGGACAGGTTGTGGGAATGTCATGTGCCACATGAGGTGAGGAGAAGGGAGTGTAGTTGATGCAGAGAGTGTGGGAGTACAGGTTATGTATAAGTACAGCCCCATCATATGTGGCATCATGACATATGAGGTCACCAACAATCTGGGCCTGTCCTTTGAAGTCACATGTAACTACACTGTGTGTTGTGGTTCTCCTTTGAGTGGGTGGCTACTTTTGTCACTTACTGTGTCACACAGCACTGTCCACCTATTATTGTACAACCTGCTAATGGCAGTTGTCCACCAGTCAGTTTTGCTGGGCCATGACGAGCCTGTGTCCCTCTTATCATGTACAGCTGAGTTCATGCTGTTGTAATGCTGCTGACATAATGCATGGCTGTAGAGCTTTGCATACTTGCCTGTCCCATCTGAAGGGGGAGGTGCAGTCACGGTATGTCAACCATCCCACAGGAGGTAGTAAATGGCTTTCTTGACAAATACGTCTATATGGTCTGTAAGGGTGGGTACATGCTGGTAGTTCTAAGGAGACATCTGTGGCCAGATCTCACCAGAGAGGACCTCACATTGGGATAGGCTGTACTGGTCACCCATATTGGTAAACACATTGATGCAATACATTGGTTTCCCATATGGGGATGTCACAGCACTGCAGCAGGGCATTGTAGGTAAGGACCTCGACCATCCTTTGGGAAAGTGAGCTGCAGCATGACTAAGCAACACAGTGTGTACATATTACACTTCCCTAACATGTTTGTCTGTGCTCTGTACAGACACCTTGCATGACTGTGTTCTTGCAACATGCTGGAAGTAACTGCAATACTTACTTGCACAGAAGACAGCTATTATGTTGTACCAAGCAGTGTTCCCAGATAACTGAGTCATGTCACCTAAAATGCCATGATAGGAGTTAGCATGGATATGAGCACTAACACTGTCATACACCTATTGACACTGGAACAAGCACTGTTACTTTTGCTCAGGCCAGATCATGCCTACTGACTATAACCAGAGGAGCCCATTGACTGTTACACTATAAAATGGATGTCAGATATATGGCTTACTCCACCAACCATGGCCTGACAAGGTGTATGACAATATTAGGGCAGCAGGCCTTGCTGGAAACTGTGTATGTCATGTATAAAGTGCTATGTCAGCTGGTGGATAGGCAAGTGTCTGACAGTCATACTCTGGGAAGATAGCATTGGGAGACCTATGCTGCAATGACGCTAGTCACCAGTAGAGTTCAGCATCTTCCATTATTGATGTACACTGTCTGCCTGTTCCCTCTCTGCAGTCAGAGCCACGGTCAGTGACCTCTGACTGAGTACATTAGCAGGTGATTGCATATTAGGAGCTGTCACGGAATCCCACACAGAACCAACAGTTATCCAGAATGGCCTAAGACACAGTCAGTTGTTCTTTGAGCCACTGACAAAGACTGTCAACAACTACACAGTACTATCCTGTGGGAAATCATCCACCCCTGCAAAATATTTAGTATCTGCACACCACACATAGTTGAACCATTACACATGGAGATATAGACACAGAGAGTAATGTAGCCTTTGACTTTCACTGGTCAGTGAGATGTGGGGACGCATTCAGTGTTGTACAACTTATACCGACAGGTTTGGAATGTAAATCCCAGACTGTCACTGCTATAATGAATGTGGCAGTCATCACACCTATTATTTGTGTAGTGGCACCCTTACTATGTCACTACACAGGAATGTCGTACAACTGTAGCAGCCACACAGGATCCGGGGTACACCAATACACAGTGTAGATAATATGTCCTATGGAGTCCATGTTACAACCATATATGTGTAGTCTGTCTCCTAAATGCTTTAGAGAATATGTGCATGGCTCCATACAGGGAGGTGCCAGATCCCACTGTGTACCTCCTGTGTGGCCATGACTAGACTAACACATGTCTCACCTGTTCTACATGCCTACAACATCACTGTGGTGTACATAGTACATGCTGGAGAGACAGGTATGTAACCCAGAGAGTACACCCTACATGAAATAGGCCCCCCATTCATGTGAAGCAACCATCTGCTGTGACACACATCATGTGCAGGTTATAAAATGGGATGCAGAGCATGACAATCATAACTATTGTTGGGCAACTGTCTGTACTGGACACAGGATATTTATAGATGGGTCATCTCCATCACTACAGCTTATAGATGTGTGAGTTTCCAAAACCCTGGTGACACTTATCAGGGGTATCAGACCTGCTCAGTGATTAGGGATTCATGAGTATGCTGCATGCTGCCTTTGTCCTTGGTAGCATGTTATACACATATGAACCTATGGAGCCATGCACTAATAGTGGTGTACCTTGCTTAAGACATATATTTGTTGTGCTGATATGCCATCCTGTACTGCTTTAGTGCCACTGTTTATCCATATGTTATCCCAAGAGATTCCTGAAACAGAAACATAAATAGGTCCATGATACACCTCACACTGAGTATCCATACAGCCATTACAACATCATACAACTAGAGGTACACAAAAGTATCCAGCATACTCATGACAAATGCCAGCATACAGCATCTGTCATTACTCACTACAAGTGGCATGGCAAAACAACTCTGCATTACACAAGTACATGTTAAGTAATATAGTCACCCTGTGCATCAGACACATAGCTTCATTTCCCTGCATTGATGATGATGATGACAGGGATGTAGCACAGGTATCATCACTTGCACAGGATGTTGTGGGGGTTGTAGGAGGCTGAGGCTGACCCAAATGGTTGACAATATGTGTGTGACTCAGGAAGAGATGCAGGTAAGATGAAGCATGGAAAGGTACCGTGTGTGTCTGTAGGTGACCTGCATTTGACAGTGGTGTGTGAGTGTGTTTTTGTACACAGTCAAGCTCAGTGCTAGTTCTATATGTGTGTATGTTGGACAGCTTTGGACCATACATAGTAGAGTTGACAGTTCACCATCTTTGGGCCTAAACACAGTAAATGACTCAGCCAGGAGTTGCTCTAGCATGTCCTTGCCCAAAGTCAGAAGGGGTGCTAGTACCTGATGGTGACTGCTGTCTGCTGGGACTGTATCTCCCACTGGAACACCCAGAAACATGACCCCATGGCCTGCCATGTCATAGCGTGGACAGCACACTCCCCTCTGTAAACACTGAATGTACTGCCACTACAGCAGCATGATTGTGCATAGTCACATGGACTCTCAGCAGATGGGATTGCTGACCTACATTCACAAGTCTGACACTAAACTCCAACCACATGTTCCATCCCAGACAATGTGAGGTCCAAGACAGACACAGTCTCAGCCCACCTTCTGTTCACTGCATCAGTGAAACATTCCTGGGTGTCACCAATGTGGTGTATGCAGTCATGGATATCAGACTGTGCTGCATCCATAACCCTAAGCATATGTCTGGTGCTCCATTCAGAATGTGCATGTGCCTCTGTGATGGCTCGAAACATGCAGCAATTGACCCACGATGTGACACCTGCAGCAGGTGGGCGATGGACAGCACCCCTGTTAATCCACCTGTGTGGGACCTTACAAGATCTCTGGCTATGGGCAGTGTCTACACTTACTGGAGCCATAGTTGCCACACTTTCCTGTTCAATGTCCCCACCCTCTGACTGTCCAATATCTGTGGCCTCTGGTGACAGGGTATGTGTGGACATACTGACTGTGTGCAATGACAATGAGGGCAGATGAGAGATGTCAACCTCTGGAATAGATTCAACCCCAAAACCCCCCAGCTGTGCCACACTGTGGCCATCATCATCAGCATCATCAGAGTCTGAGGAGATGCTGACATCAGGTTATATGGGGGACAGAGAGCAACTACCCTGGTCACCTGTGATTAGAATGGAAAAAGCAGTACATTAATAACTGCGCTATTATGCACTGCAGTACTATGTTGTTATATATGTAAGGCTCTATACACTGTCATCACTATGACAGACCTGTTGAAAACCCAACCTCATATAATAGGACATGAGGACAGTACTCTTCCCACTAACAGCTGTAGTTACTTGAAAATAACATCTCATTACACTGCAATCTCATCAGCAACAGTGAGGTACACTGTTGACATTTGTGTAGACTCTGCACAGTTGACACATATGACACTCTGTATTGTCCTGAAAATACTGATGCATCTATCAGTGTGGTCACACTTACAAGGCATAGGTATGAGTCTGACATGTGTACAGTCAGAATATATGTGTTCAGTTGGCGATCATGCCGACAGTACAGCAACACAGGCAGCAGGCCTAGCATGACAGTCTAGGGATTACAATGCTGTAAACCTATATCTATAAAAAACAGTGCCATGCTTACTAAGAGCAGGACCACAGGCTTGGTCAATACCTGATGGACATGCGAAAAGTTAAGGGAGAGGTAATGTCAATACCACTGCATGTTCCACCACCACAAGGTAATGTGTCCATATATCTCACATTTATAGTAGTTACTGTGTTAATTGTTATATTGGTCAAAATATGAGCATGACAGTCAACCTGCAGTGAAACCCTTCTCCTCACCCCAAAAGCAGACAGACCTGACACCTACATAAAACTATGTGCATCCTGACACACTGAATGCTACAGTATTGCAATGCTGATCAAACTAAGCTTACTGGCACTCTACTCTGCCATAGACACTGTGGCACTCACATCTACGATGTAGGGTATGATGGATGCCTAGGAGCTGTTGTGTTTGCCTAGATTTGCCAGGAATTCCTCAGTGGCTGACAGTGGTTGTTCCACTGCAAGCCCTCCATCAGTGGTGCCATGATCCATGGCTACTTCTGTTGCTGTTCTGCATGCAGCATTGATCATATCCATTCCGCAGTGTCGATCCTGCTCATATGTCCTACCCTGGCAACTAGTGGCATTGACATCATGGACAAGGTCAGCCCACAGTGCCTCCTGCTTTTCCCTATTGTGCCTCCCCCTGAACAGTAGGGCTTCATGGTGCTGACAGAGTGAGAGCACTTCCACTATTAACTCATTCTCTACATCTGTGAAAGCCACACAGCATCTTGCATACATGTTCCCTGAAAGGCAACAACATGGGAACACATACCAGGATCACATACATGGAATTACACTATGTAGAGATACAGTAAGGACAGAATGGCTGATGATATCCACTGCTTGATCACACATGTCATATCTCACAGTGTACAAACATACTAAGCATGTGGATACAACTAGGATACTGGCAATAGTCAGGTATTCTCATATGTGCCATGACAGATACTGCTGTATGTTGATACAGCAGACACTGGAATCTATTGTAGTGTTCCCCCAAGGGGCAATCCCCCTGATAATATATCAAACCAACTATGCCAAACAAATAGCAATGTGCTCCTACAACCACTGTTAAGGGAGAGTTCTACCAGCCCAGTGAGACAGATTGACAATATGCAGTCCAGCCCAATGTCTTGCACATCCTCTGTATGTGTAACAAATCTGGAGATTACTGACATGTCATTATCACAATTCTAAGAAAGGCTTAATGCTGTAATCATTATTCCCAGTAAATATAGTCAGACATCTGCATCCTGATGTAAACAAGATGGTTGCATACCTGATGGAGTGCAGTACATCTCTGCTGATATGTGCTGATAGTTAATATTTTTCATATGTGTGGTCTGTGTGAGGAAAATCTCATACAGAATGGTTTCCCACAGCCAGCTGCTTGCCTTTTTAAAATGCTTCTCATCAGCAGGTGATTGCCTCTTAACCAATCTGTGGTTCTGAAATGCTAATTGCAGCCAACACAACTGATTTGCACTATCGTCAGCCAATCACATGCAACCACTGTACAATATATAAGGCCTTCATGTAGATTAGGGGCCCTTTCTGATATGTTATGCTGGATATTACTGGGGTGAGGAGACTACTTCATTGCAAAGGGTAGGTCTGTAGCAGCAGCTTTTACGTAAAGATGGGTGTGCTACAGGCTGCAGTTGCTGCTGCAGGTTATAGGTATAGGCAGAAAGTTTGAGCACTTTGGAGGACAACAAGCTGTAGGAGTAACTGTGGGAGCTGTGTCAGCCTACCCTTTCTAGTCCAATTAAGACATGTGTTTAAGGTAGGTATGTTAGGCAACAGTATCACTAACAGAGTACTAGGCCACATGTTTGTTGTGTCCTTCACCAACATGGGGGGATTAATATAACAATATGTCCACCATTTGGGTGACTGTCAGGCCATGTGTTACAGTCTGGCAGTAATTTGGAGCATGTGTGAGGGTAGTCCATGTTACAAGTAGGCACTTCAAATGTGTATGTTAGGTATGCAGCTATGCTAATGAGCAGTGCGGGTTTGAAAGGACTGTGTAGTGCACTCTGATATTAGTGGCTGTCATTTCCAGTATCTCAGTTGAATTTCTCTGTGAATGCAAATTAATGCATAATATGACACTTTATGCACTTTTACTTTTAATATAGAAATATGTGAATGTGTTTCTCTTTGCAGGCCTGTGATTTCCATCAGTGAAATGCAGACATTTCATTTGATATGCAATGTGTGGATAAAGAGTGCATGACTCAGTCATTATTTGCTGGCCTCACAATACAAGAATTCCAGTGCTACACACCACTGGATTTGAATTGAGGACTGTGTGTGGCAAAATGTAATATTTGCAAGGCATTTAACAGATTGAGCTACTGAGTCACTGCTATAGCAGGCAGACCTCTCAACTGTCCTTGATCTTCAGGGACGTCCCTGATTTAGACTCCGATTGTAGGTCTGTCCCTCTTAATCCCTCTTAAAACTGGTGACTGCTGAAGAAAAGGTGGTGATTTGCCCTTAAGAAATAATGATAGTACTTCAGAGTTATAGACGTTTTATGTCAGAAAATCTATATTAATCCACATTATCTTAATCTGCAAATGTTTCAAGCTAATAGTACAAATATTTAAAAAATGTCCCTGATTGTCCCTGATTATTTGAGGATTTGTCCCTAATTCTGTTGAGATTTGTCTTTGATCAATTGAGAGCTATGATAGCAGGTATATTTGTAAGATATAAGTACACACATACAGGCTGTGACAGACATTTTCTACATCCATCAGTATGTGCATGGATTTATATAGATGCATTTCTGCACCAGGGCCCCAGTTGAAAATGTATTTTTCTATTAATGCCTTAGCAGGTGTCCTTCTACATGTTGCTGATAAAAGGTCACATTTACCTGCTATCACAGGCCTCAGTTACATCCATTATTATGTCTTTGACTTTCTAGTGGTGCACTATTGCACTAGAGTCCGAGGTACACACACATTTTTTCCATTAATTTTTAATCAAGTCTGTGCAGTGTGGCTCACATTTCCACTGAAACACACTTAATGACTATAACTGGCAATTACTATGTTTTGTTTAAACTACCTCTTTTAATTAAGAGTTGTGTGGCATGGCAGGTTAGTACAGTGGACTGCAGGTGTGATGATCTTAGGGAAAGGTGTTTATTTTGTAAGTGTGCATTACAATTTTAAAGACACATATAGTCAATATAGTTCTATTTAGCTGAGCTTAGCAAAGCTGTGTGATGCAGTGCATGATGCGGTGCCACACTAAAAAAACAGAAAGAAAAGAAAAATGGGAGATAGGAAAGTGTTGAAATGGGGTGCAAGTGGGAGGGACATAGTGAAAGGCAGGTAGGGATGTGCAGGAAGGGTGTAGGAAACAACCATAGCTATGCATTTCTTGTACAGCCACAACTGTATACTTCGACAGAATTTGTACATGACTTTGAACTCTCACCCCCAGAGATAGGGGTGAGGACAACATAACTGCATTGTCAAGCCAATTGGACCAAATTACGTGTGTCCAGTGAACACGTGTGTGAAATGGAAAGCTATGTATGGGATTTTGTTTTTTTCTGGGATAGGTGCCCATTTTTTTTTAAGGTGAGAGTGGAATTATGGAGAAGGGACATAGATACATGTTGGAAAGGAAAGTTGGGTAGGT
Organism: Protopterus annectens; assembly: GCF_019279795.1. NCBI lineage: Eukaryota > Metazoa > Chordata > Ceratodontiformes > Protopteridae > Protopterus > Protopterus annectens. The sequence goes on along the minus strand of NC_056733.1, from coordinate 140,946,643 downwards.
GTGGATGCACTTGCAGCCAGACAAGACAAACAAGACAGCAGACAGGGTCAGTGTGTGACACATGAGGGGGTGAACACCTTGGATAGGGAGTGTGTTATGGAATATAAGTCCAATGTGCCTCCACAAGGCAGCAGCATAACTCACATCCCCACCCCATAGGACTGTCTGCACTGCTCCATCACTACCCAGGGTGGCAGTGGTGGAGGCTGGGTACCGGGGCGAGGCTGCCCCACCAGGTTGGCCAGCATGTCCTCAATCCAGTGTAGGTGGCATTCAAACCCACGGTAGACTATTCTGCACAAAAACCAGCAGCTCAGCCCAAGTGATAACTCCCCCTCCACCACCACTCCTAGATGGTGCCCATCCCCATCCCATGAGGCAGTACTACCCGACACTGCAGGTAGTGCAGGAGCAACAGAGGGGGCACCACCAGTCTGTGTCCCAGACATGCTGGGACCCAGTGCTATGGCCGGATGAGGCAAGGTAGGCAGATCAGCCAAAAACAGCTTACCATGATATGCTGTGGTAAATGAGGAATAGCAATATGTTAAGGTTAGTAATAACCAAACCATTGTTAGCATTAACAGAATGGAACATCATATTTATCAATATAAATACATATTAATGTATATTATGTATAACACAGCATTACATAACATAACAGTCAGTATGTTAACAGCATGCCAGTAAGAAGTAAACCATAAGGCCAACAAAACAGTTTAAAACAGTTTAACAAAATATATTAATACTGAATCATAATAAAACATAACAATAATAAATCACATTTTACAAAAATATAGTTATGTTAACACAATATGTTAATATTATATTGTAATAATAAATAACAATAAAAAAATAAAGGAAGATAAGGGGTAGGGAGAGAGAGAGAAACATTCCATTACTGACAATGCAGACTATATCCCTGAAAACACTGATAATAAATATTCTACAGATGTGTAGTGTCAGAATTGAGTACATTGACTACAATTCTCCTATAGCTGATGTAGCATGTACATGCCTCTCAAGCTGTTGGCATGGGTCAGTATGGGCCAAGCAATAACAAATGCAGGTACACAACTACACAGAACACTTTCACATAATGCGGACTTATATAACTACCATGGTGTTCTGTAAGTGGATTTGGTAATGCATTGCATTCCAGGTAATCATTTCTCTGGTAATCCTTTGACAGACGAATTAGGCAGTTTTAATTACATTATGAGAAATTGTGACACTTGAGAGGCATGTTTGGTTACAGTACATAAACTAGACATCCATCATGCCTTAGCTGGCAGGCATGGGAATAGAACCCAATAGCTGTGACTGCAGGGGACATCTGCAAAACATGTAACTGCTGACTGCAGCAACTTAGCACAGACATGCAAGGAATACAGCCACAAAGGAAATATTTAGACAGATTTATTTAGGTATCAACAATGCTGCTTAACACTTTATTGGCATTGCTGATAAGTGTCTGTGATATGTAAGCACAATCATATCTGCTCATAACATGGACTACCTCAGCCATATACCTTTTGTTTCTGGAGTGGAAGAAAATGAGAACATTATGTGACTGAATTCATTTTGCTTTCTAAAACTATTATATTGCTATACTTGACTGCAGTGATAGTAGAAAACACATGTATGGAATACAGCCATACTGCATTTATTAAAACAGGTTTCTTTAGGAATCAGCAATGCTGCTTAACACTTTATTGTTATTGCTGATAAATGTCTGTGAAGTCCACACACAATATGTGCCCATAGAGTGTGCTACCTCACCCATATACCTTTATTGCCTGGAGTAGGAGGAAGAGAGAGCATTATGCAACTGATATTGGCCAGGAAACAGTGTTACACTTGACTGCAGCAACCTTACCATAGACAAGCAATACATACAGCGCTACTGCAATGGTTATGACAACACAAGCCTGCTGTAAACCATTTTGCTTACTGATATTGGCATTGTTTATTGTTTATTGCAATACAGTTGTTACTGTTCATTTATTGCACTACAGCTCTAATTGTCCATTTATTGCATTACACTTTTTATTGTGTATACTTTTTACAGTAAATTCTTTACTCTTTCTTATTTATTGCACTACAAGTAGCATAATAAATCCGTACTTACCACACTCATGCTGCAACCTGGCCAAGCACCTGGCATGGGGCTCAACATTTTGAGCCCTCTCAGCTGCTGCTGTTGGAAAAAGAAGCACACCATTATGCATCCCAGTTCTGCAAACATTCAGCTTGCAGTTTGATAAAACAGTGGAAAACATATTTACATATTTGTGGGACATTTCCAGCTCGTGCCTCTTGGACTCAGTTGTCCAAGGTTTCCCTCTTTCTCCTCTTCAGGTCATCATAATGGTGACAACACTGCTCACCAGTGTGGGGGATACCAGTTACATTGATAAGTTCAATGGCCAACTAGTCCCAGGCATCTGCCTTACATTTTAAGCCCTGGAAACTGCCCTACATCAGCTTGGGTTCATAATCTTTCACCATGAGCCCAAAAAAGGCCCTGGACTTATGAAAATCCCATCTCTGTGCCTGAATGTGAGCACCTTCACCACCACCACCTGCCATATCAACAGATGATTAGACTCCAATGAATTGTGCAGAATTCCTGCCTATTGGCCATAATATAGGCTGTTTTCCCACTCTTACATGTCATTGAGCAACATTCAAAAAAGTGCCACATTGCTTAGCATTGCGCAAACTAACAAAGCAGAGCTAAGCAGTGCAAAAACACACACAACCAAGGTTTTAGCTATGCATAGCATTGTGCAAACAGCAGTAGCGGCTAGCATGTTTAAGCAGTGCTAAGCATAGTGCAGTAGTACTATAGTTCACAAAATGTTTTTAAAATTAAACATATGCAATAAATTCAATTACAGACATCTTATGACTGCTATGGACTCAAACCCAGGATGCACTAAGCATTAGGCTGTAACTCTACCCATTTAGCTACTGGGATATTATGAAAACTAGCATACCTTCACATGTACTACTGGGCTACCTGTTAGCATTGTTAAGCATCACTGTGCACCATGCAAACATATTTAAATAGACTCAGAAATAAATAATTCATTATATCTGGTTTCTGTTTTTAGATGTCTGGCAGCTGCTGGCTATGTATGTATAAGTGCTGTTTGGCTCTGAGGCGGTCTGCTCTGTGAAAACAGCAATTTAAATAAATGTAATTATGATAATTAATTACATCCAGTTTCTATTTTTAGATGTGTACCATTATTTTTAGATGTGTACCAGGTGTCAGATGTCTATATGTGAGCACAGCCTGGCATTGCTGTGCTTCGAGCTGCACCAGGCAAACATACAGAGATGAAAAAAAGAATAATTCATAACAATAAAATATTACACATTTGAGCCAATTCATAGCATTTCAACAGTAGCAGGGAGTATTACAGGGAGCCTCACCCTTTACATAACATCCGGCCAAGCATTCACAACCAGAGGTGGCCTCTACACTTATCCCTACATGGATTCAGTATCCCTGTTCCTATGTTCTCCCTCTGCAGCACACCATGATTAATATGTATGGTGCACTGCTGAGGGAGAAACGTGGTTATGTACATGGACACATTCCATGTACTCTCTACATGGTGCCTACATGGATTTTATTAAATCCTGGGGTATGTCTTTACAAGAAAGATGTTCTATATATTTAGTGCTAGAATTGCATGGTAAAAAGACACACTTTCATGGAAGAGCAGCTTTTCTTTAGCTCTTTCTTGTTCTCAAATGGAAGCCTTGTTTTTTCATATGTTTAAATTTATGACATTAGCAGCTAACCTTCATTTGATTTCATTTGATTATAAAAATGTAGCAATTGATTTCAAGCACAATAAACTAGGCACAACAGCTTTCAAGACTACAGATGCTTTTTACTTGCCAGATTTTTCATTCAGAAGCTCTGTATTAACATACTTTTTTTACTCATGGGTATTCACAGCCTTATACACACACACCCACACACACCCCCACCGCACCCCACCCCCACCCCCCCACACACACACACACACACACACACACACACACACACACACAATGTTCATACTGTTTCAGAGTGGGCAAATAACAGGACAATTCCACAGTTCATGTACTGTTAAATGTTTGAAGGATATTGATTTAATGGCTTTGTAGCTATGCATTTCAAAGCAGTCCAGTAGTTATTAAATAGGCTATATTTTATAAGGCAGACATTTCAACTGTGTTGTTGTTATTACTAAAATGGCAGAGGAATAGAAACTGATTTATGATGATTTTTTTCCTTTTAATATTTAGATATTTTATTTTAGAAATTTGACAATTAGGAAAACAATTATACAGATCTCTGATCAGCATAAAGAAAGAGTTGTAGTAAAGGCGGCTAATGGGCTAATGTTTAGTGTCACTGACTGCTTATAAGAAAGACTGAGCAATAAGTTAGAGATGAACATGTACCAAAAAGTAGAGTTTTAGGTGCACATAAGTTTGCCATTTCATTTTGTACAGTATTAAGGCATTTTGAAATAATCTGAAAATGTAATAAGCTGACAGATAGATATTACAAAAGTGGTTCACAGTGTTTTAAATTATTAGAAATATAACAAATATATAAAAGCCATGATTCAGCACAAGAAGGCTGGGAATGTGGAATGTAACAATAGCAAGAGATGTTTATTAAGAGAGCACCAGGGAACATAGAGAAGAAGCAGCAACATGTTCAGAATATAATATCTAATATCAGGATTTCAGGCAGGCACAAACAGCTTTGTTATTCTTTATAGGTTCATAGGTTCATAGGTAGGTACTAGGCTATCAGCCCCAGGGACTATACAAGCCCAGCCAAAAAGGTACCCTGGCTATTGCCACACAAGAAAATTATTTTCCAGTGCCACTGTTGAGCAGAGCCATAGAAGTGATCCCCGGGGTGAATTTCCTATTTCCCATCCAATCATCAAGATTTTTCTTGAAGAGAACTAATGAGGAGCTTTGTTTGATATAGATAGGTAGTTTATTCCAGAGTATGGGAAGTCTCTGGGAGAGGAATCTATCCCTCCAGCATGTACTGTTTATTGTGGTGACAAGGTTTAGGTCCCTAGAGCATGTAGCTCGGAGGGATTGGGACTTCTTTAAGTGGAACATGTCCAACAGCTCTGGGTCTGACACAGCTTTGTATGTTAGGCAGAGATCACCTTGGAGTAGGCGACATGTGACGGAGTAAAGCTGGAGTTTTTTGAGACAGTCTGCGTAGGGCATCTGTTTGAGGCTGGTAATTCTCTTTGTGAGGTATTTCTGTGACCTTTCCAGTTGTTGTAGATGTATTATGAGGTACATACTAAAAGTGGTGTTGTACTCTATAAGGGGTCTAATGAGTGGTGAGTAGAGGGGAGCAATTACCTCTTTTTTTCTGGATGAGAAACCTTTTGTGATGAGGTTTGCCATGTAGAAGGATTTCCTGACTACTGTGGCGATTTGATTATCAAACGAGAGACTACTGTCCACCTGTGTCCCAAGGTCTCTTATCACACTTTCGGTGTTAAGTATACTACCGCCTATGTTGTAGTTCATGGGTACAGAGTTTTTACCAAAGGGGATGACAATGCACTTTTTGGCATTGAGCTTGAGGCCATGGCTTTGACATCAGCCATCTGTCTCACTGAGGCCCTTTTGTAGGATGTCAACATCGTTAGGAGTTTCAATTATGGCTCCTAGTTTGCAGTCATCTGTGAACTTCATTAGCCAAAGACCTTCTGTGCTAGCCTCTATTTCAGAGAAGTAGATACCAAACAGGAGAGGACCCAAGACTGAACCCTGTGGTACTCCACTTGTCACTGGTCTGAAGTCAGATTTGGAGTCTGCTACTTTCTGTCAGTGAGCCAGTTGGCAACCCATCTTGTGACATAGGGATTTATACCTAGTTTAGTGAGTTTATCTATAATTCCAAAGTGGTGGATGGTGTTGAAAGCCTTGGCAAGATCTAGATAGGCTGTCTGAACCACCTTACCCTCGTCTATGGCTTTGGTGACTGCTTCAAAGAAGTCTATCAGGTTTAGAAGACATGATCTGCCTTTTACAAACCCGAACTGGGGGGGGGGTCCAGAGTTTGAAGATTACCAATGTCTTTGTTTATAAGTTCCATGATGATACATTCCATGGCCTTGCAGACCAGGTTCATCAGGCTAATGGGGCGGTAGACACTAGAAGTTTAGCCAATTGTTGAAGTCAATCATTTTGTCCTTGTACTGCGGTATCATTCTGGGTGATGGCAGAATGCTACTCAGGGCTAGGTTCATACCTGCCTGGGCTACAAGATCAGAGAGCTCTTCCATGTCTCTTTTCATGTAGTCCAGGGAGGTACATCTCAGGTTGTTCACACCAACATGGACAATGATAGAGTCATATTTGTACTTGTTGTGGAGTGAGCTGAGTGCAAGGGTTATGTGGCGGATCCTGGCACCCGACAGACAGCTGACAGTAACCTTCTACTTGTTAAGTCTGGTGAGTGGGACATCAGTGTGCCTGACTATAGAGTTACCTATGACTAGTGTGTTGGGTATGTTGTTTTGCCTTATTGGCTGTGGTTGAGTGGCACACTGAGTCTGCGGGCCATGTGTCATTTGGGTTGTGTTGTGGGGTGGAGGTTGCTTGCATTTCTGCTTTGGAGGTCTCTGTTGCATGAGCAGATTTTTATTGAGAGCCTCCGCAAATGTTGTTGTGTTTCTATGTGTGGATTTTGGTGGTGTAGATTTAGTGAGACTATGTGATGAGTGTGGTGTGGTGCAAGTGTTTACCTTCTCCTCTTGACTGTCAAGTTCAGTCTTGGTTGGAGAGAGCTTTACCTCCAGTTTGGCTAGATAAGTGCATCTCTCACAGGTTGTAGTGTTGGATGGTAGGAGGAGAGGGTTGTCTGTGTACATGAGGCAATTTCAACATTGACCCAAGAGACCCAGATTCATCAGATAGACAGGAGAGAACACTGGGAACTGACCCTTGGACATGCTTGAATAAAAAAATATTTTCCTCTAGATAAGTGAGGAAAGTGAGTATAAGAGCTGTTTTTCTCTAAGCAAGTGAGGAAAGTAAGTACCAAAACTGTTTTCCTCTAGGTAATGAGGAAGGTTGACTGCTGTAGTAATTAGTAGGTTATTTAGTGCTTATAACAAGTTCTGAAAAAGTGCTGATCACGAACAATCAAATTCAAGTGCTAGAACTAAGAATCTGTATCTGGACTAAACTAGTTACAGGAAAGGGGGGAAACAAGTGCAAAACCGGGTTTTTAAATCAGAAAGTTGAGAGAGATGGAAAAACTGCCCAAATGGCCAATAACTACAATTTCTGGGCCAGAACCGCTCCTTATGTGGTAGATAGGTTACCTAGTGCTTACCACTCTGCTGATAAGCTAGAAGGCTTCCCTCCAACACAGAATGCTTGGGGGGCTCAGAAGCTTACATACAGTCCTGGATACAGCAAATCTGAATCTGGACTATACTAGTTACAGGAAAGGTAGGAAACAGGCTTAGATTTTTTTTATACAGAAAAATAGCTAAAACAGCAGTAAAAACAATTCAAATTCAGTGCAAGCTAGTACACTTGAGTATGTAGCAATGTTAAACCAAACAGTTAAAAAAATGCAATTAAATTAAAAATGACTGAAAACAAGTGCAGAAGGAGTCTATTAGGTAGAATGAGGAAAAGAGATGGGACTGGGGGGAGTGTCCCAGATCAAATTTACAGTGGGGGCGGGCAACTGCAAAAGCCTCCAAATTTAAACAGTAAGACAGGAATAGGGAGGTTGGGTAGGGGAAAACCAACACCTTCAGCAGAGATCTAAAAAACTATACACTGAAGCATAAATAACAGCACACAACTCTGAAGTTAGCCAACAATGATATAAAATTAGTCGAGCAACAATTAACAGTACACAACTCTGAAGTGCCAGAAAAATATACTTAGCTCTGTATATCTCCAGATAGCTTGAAAAGCACTCTGTCAGGAAACAGGAAGGCTCCAGCATTGATATGCAGGCTGTTACTAAGAGGGTCTAATTTTATGCAAGTAATCCTTGAGATAGTCAGATAACACACAAGATGTAAAACCAGTTATGCCAACTTAAGAAACAGAGAAGTAGGGAGAGGTGGGGAAAACCAACACCTTCAGCAGAGATCTGAAAAACTATACAATGAAGCAAAAATAACAGTACACAACTCTGAAGTCAGCCAGCAATGATATAAAATTAGTCAAGCAACAATTAACAGTACACAAGTCTGAAGTGCCAGAAAAATATACTCAGCTCTGTATATCTCCAGATAGTTTGAAGAGCAGTCTGTCAGGACACAGGAAGGCTCCAGCAATGGTAGCAAGAAAATAACTAGAAGTCCAGTTATGGACAGGTTAATGAATAAAGTAATAAAGACGGGGACAGAGCCTGCTTTGCTATAGAGGAATTGGTAGGACTTTTAAAATTGCATAATGTCATGGAGACCTTACATTAATTGGGAATATAATATCCTTGTCTAGTGGCTGTGTTTGATCTCCTTGCATGCTTTGAAGCCACAGCCCAGTCACTTAGTGTCCTTATCACTGGTGACTGCAGTAAACTATTGCCACCTGTGCTTTGAAGGTCAACTCAGAGCTGCAGACGTGCTATAATGGTTCTGACCACATCTCCTTTCTGGAATCTGTGTGCTAAATATCTCACCAATACCCCTTAATGAATACCAAATGCTCTGGCACTTTAAGGAATGTTGGAATTCTCCAAAAGCCCTGTGTTTACCATTGTAGGCTTTCCAAAAACTCGGTGCCCATAACACTCTTATAAACTGACCTGCATCCATTCTTCTGTCTTCCAAACCTCCTCCTGTGGGACAGTGGTTGGCTGGATCTCTGCCATGGCCTTTAGCCTTCAAAATCTGAGCAGGTGGAAATAATAAAGGTTGTATGAGATGGAGTTCAGCATACTGTAAACATAACTATCAGCAAAGGTTATTTAAATTTCAGACATTGTGTCACTAATCGTGTAAGCACTAACTGTACTCTGATATAGAAATGCTCTTTTTCAAGGCATGTATAGAAATGCATTTATTCAAGGTGTGTATAGAAATGCACTAATTCAAGGCATGTATATACATGATCTTACTCTAGGCATGCACTGCTGTTTTACTAGCTGCTTGAACCACAGGTTATTCCATTTGCCAGTTCTAGATGACATACTAGTGTTTCTAACCAAAGGGGCATCAACTCTAGGAAAGAACATCCTTAAAACTGATCCAAGGTTCAACGTCATACACCAAGGTGCCTCAAACTATTTCTCTGTAAAGGAGACTCCCATTCCAACAGCACCTACTGCATGAATGTACTGTTCTAATCTCTAGTCAGTCATTCTGCCGAAAAAGGTGCCACTGAAGTTTTTCAATAATTCTTTCTAAGTGTTCAAGTCTTCTTTCATGTTTCTAGGGCGAAGAAATGTTTGATGCATTTGTTTTTATTTTTCCTTATGAATAGTGCCGACAGTTATCTTGTGAAACTCCTGTTTGAATCTATTGCAGTGATTGCAAAGTTTAAAATGGCCAGTAGAGACATGACATCTCCAACCCTCTACTTTTTCATATAGAACAGAAAATCAGACTTGTCATTCAGAGCTCAATTTGCCAAATGGTAAAGGTAAAACATCAGCATGAACATCCACTTCCAGTCTCAGATAAAACTAACCCTCCAACTTATCAGCTGCTAATGGCATCCCAAGTTCATCACACACATGCTCTGCTGAGGAAATATCCTCCTACAGCATTTTCTTCCTTCTTCTGCCATCCACATCTTCCCATGTCCAGTGCAAGGCTATTTTAAATCTCTTAGACATGGTACAAGGTAAACAGTGCAACCCAGTGGTGTGTTTGATCAATTTTATTTTTTTCTTCTAAGCTCCATGCATAACAAATGCTAGTCATTGTGTTTTTTCTGGCAATATAAAAAAAGGCTGGCATTATACACAGTTATAAAAACCATGTGTCATGGATTTCCCTGATGATTTTCACCATATCACAGAACAAAGGGAGCCAGCAGACTGTAGCATTCAATATTTATTCCAAAACTAACTCAAAAGCATAATATAAAAAATAAAAAAGAGATCAAACAGACTGGTTTTGGCTGTACAATTTACAAAGTGGTGTACCAGCCAAAACTCTCTCAGATGCTTTTTTGTCACTAGCCTAAGGGAGATACCTTGAACGTCCAAAAGGTGGGTATCTCAATGAGCCTGCCACCCATACATCCATCAGTTCATTGCTCACCACTGCCATAACTATGCCTTAATTCCCCTTTACTGACTTCAGGTTTTTGAATCATTTCCCTGCGATTAAATAATCAACTTGGGGGGCATCCCCCATAAATCCCATCACTAAATTATCTGCTGTCTGTCTTTCTCTGTCTGTCTTTTTGGCTAACTCTCTATACATAATTGCAAAACATCATGCACTAGTCATCATTTTAAATTAGTTTTGCTTTATCCTGCCATTTAGTCTGTCTTCACAGATCTATATGCTTATGCTAGGCAATAGACCATTTAAGCCATTGGAGCCTAGCCTCTGAGTCCCTACTGCTGCATCCAAATCTATTCTACCTGTTCAGGCAGGATATAAGTCTAGGTCTAGGGTAAGTTTGCTGTTTCCGATCCATTCATCTAAGTTAAATTTGAAGGTAGTGATGGAAAAAGTTTTACTTTCTGTGAGAGGTGAGGGATTCATTGGGAGGACATCTGTCATGCGAATAAGTCTTATGTATGTTACGATATAAATCACATATCTGTGTTGCTTTCAGTCTTGTGGGTATGCAATGAATCGAGCAGAACTGGTCCATTTTGCAAATGTATAGACCAGGCATATATCACCCTATAGGAGCCTGTAGGAGCCAGAGAAGAGAGAGTGATATGGGTTTTAATTTTTTTAGGTAACATGGAATTTCATACCAGAGATTTTTTTTTTTGTGAGGAAACTGTGAAATTTTTTTTCAAAGCTGGATTAGGTGCTTGGAGAGGTACCATTCAAAGGGCACATTGTTTTCTACTGTGAGCCTGATAAGGGATGGGTAAGGGAATGATGACCTCTTTGGGCTAAGAGTAGATATCCTTAATAATCAAATGGGTGATATAGGAGGTTTTCCTAATGACAGTGGATAACCAGTGGCTGAGGGAGAGTTCATTATCCATAAAGGTTCCTACATCTTTAATGATGTTGTATGTTTTAAGTGAGTAGCATTTATGTGGTAGACATGTGAGAGTCCCTGCTTTCCAAACTGTACAATGCTACATTCTTTAGTATTCAACTTAGGCCTTCTTGGAAGACATGGACATTTTTAGTGGAACTAATAAAGCTTGTGGACATTTGCCCAAGTGTTCAGCCAAATGCCTTTAATGTCAGTCTTGCTATCACTAAAGTAAATGCCAAACGGAAGATATTCCAAAACAGAATTCTGGAGTACATCACTGCTGAAACCATTTTTAAGGGGAATGTGTCAGTATCGATAACAGAGTAAGTTCTGCCAGTAAGTCAGCTGGCAAGCTGTGAAGTTACATAGATATTTATACTGACTTTGAGCTGTTTGGTAATGATGGCAAACTGAGGTTTAATGTCAAAGAAGTAAGACCAATTAAGTTAAGCTGTGTGTGCAAAGTTATTTATCTTCATCCACTGTTTTTGTGACTCTTTAAAAGATGCTAACTAGGTTTAATAGGCATGATCTACCTTTTGCAAACCCATATTGATGTGGGTTCAAAGAGTCCATGATCGCTACATCCCTGTTGATAAAGTCCAGTATGACACATTCCACTGCTTTGCATATGATGATGGTGAGGTTGATAAGTCTATAGTTATAAGGGTCTGTGGTGGGACCTCCCTTACTACTCCAGATGCTCTATGCCAGTTGATTCCAGCACCTCTCTTTCTAGCTTTGACCTATTCAATCAGATGTTCTTTCTCCTCAGCTACCTTTCCCATATACTTGAAGCTGGCATCTAAATACTTAGTACTGGCAAGTTTGGATGTGAGCGGGGAAGAGGTTTGGGCTGAATTTACTTGCTGGGAAGTTAACTTCATCTTTATGGTTGGAGTGGGTGATGGCATCGAAGATGAGTTCTGTGCAATGCTGGGTATTTTTCTGAAGTGCCTTACATAACTAGAGAAAGAGTTATGGTTATCCTTTGTAGAGACAGCAATTTTTATTTCATAATTTAGCTTTGTAGTACTTGACCTTGTATCTCAGTTCTGTACTAACACTTTTGAGGCTGACTTAGCATGTTCTGAGTATTTTCCTTTTTTGTGATAGAAAATACATTAGATTTTTTATGGCTGAGTTCCACTGGGGGATGGTGATGGTAGTTTCTAAACTTGCATTATATTAGGCTGAAATGGGAGTTTAAGCTTTGGTTATATGCAATGGAACTTGCTATAGACGTTTATATGGCGGGGTATTCTTGAGCTGTCTTAAGTCATCAACAAATGAAAAGAAGCTGGCCTTAGAGAAGTCTCTAAAACTGGCTACATTGGATAGTGATCTGTTCTGGGACTGCAGAGTGAATATTATAGAGTGTTAATCTAATATAGCCACCTTGTTACAATATAGTCCTCTGATTACTTAAAGAAAACCCATGCGTAACACATACTTTACTTTAAAATTCACTGATTCTTTCCTACAACACACACACACAAGATAGTAGCCAGTTATTAGTTCCCCTTCTTTTTTGAAATCTTATCTGTGCATCATCAAAATATTTCCATCTGTTTTTCTACCAATGTGTTTTCCATCCAAATTTCAAAATGTCTGCTTCAACTTTAACCTTGGTGATGTCAAATGCCAATACCACATCTGCCAATAAAAAACTGCAAAGCCATTACTTGTTGTCACCAGTCAAATTTTACTAACTTTCTAACCTCTAAACTGCAATAATTTGCTGTGTCTCCAATTTAAACCACAAGCGTGATGCTGAAAGTAGGAGCATTACAACAGGTCCAGATTCATTAAAGCTTACACCGAGTGTACACTATTCTGAGTGAACAGACAACACAAACATAAATCACACCTCCTTACTCCTAATTTTGGTTTCCCCTACTGATTTTCTTGCAGCCTGAAATATCAAAGACGATTCATAAAGGTTACCCCAAAGTTTAGATTATATGTACACTTAGTGTAATCTTTCCGAGTGACTAAAAAGCACAAGCAATGTAATAAGGGTGTTCTTGAATAAAGAATGTGCACACTTGGTGTACACTAAGTGTAGGCGTTAATGAATCTGGCTAAATTTTTTTTTTTTTTAGCAGAGCTCCATCCTCTGTTTAATATACCAAAAGTCCACCTTTCAAGTAATTATGAAAAACTGTGGTATATGTACATATTGTAGATTATTAATTATATAATATCTCTGTGACTGTGACAATTTGTCACAGAACTAATGTATTGTCCTGGAAAATATGACTGTAATACTTGTAGAGTAGTGAATTTGGCAAGCTGCCTTTTCTGAGATTCCTTTTTATGTAGAATGTATAAACATATCAGTTTGGTATCTACTTTTCTGAAGTACAGGCTAACACAGAAGGCCTCTGGCTAACGAAGTCCATAGATGACTGCAAACTAGGAGCTATAGTCAAGTCTCCAAATGATGTGGCCATCCCACAGAAGGGCCTCACTGAGACAGATGCCTGGTGTCAGAGGCATAGCCTCCAGCTCAAAGCCAAAAAGTGCATTGTCATCCCCTTTGGTAAAAACTCTGTACCCATGAACTACCACATAAACGGCAGTTTACTTAAAGCTGAATGTGTAATAAGAGACCTTGGGACCCAGATGGACAGTAGGCTCTCCTTTGATAATCATATCTTCACAGTAGTCAGGAAATCCTTCTATGTGGCACATCTTATCACAAAAGGGTTCTCATCCAGGAAAAAAAGAGGTCATTGTTCCCCTCTACTTGGTGCTCATTAGACCCATTATAGAGTACAACGCCCCTTTTGGAATGTACCTCACAAGACATCTGCAGCAGCTGGAAAGCCCACAGAAGTACCTCACAAAGAGGATTACTGGCCTCAAACAGATGCCCTACACTAATCATCTCAAAAACCACCAGCTTTACTCTGTAGCATATCACCTACTGCGAGGAGATCTCTGCCTAACATATAAAGATATGTTAAACTCAGAGCTGTTGGACATGCTACACCTAAAGAAATCACAATCCCTCCGAGTTACATGGTCTAGGGACCTAAACCTTGTCACCACAATAAACAGGACATGCTGGAAGGATAGATTCCTGTCCTAGAGACTTCCTATACTCTGGAACAAGCTACTCATCTATGTCAAGCAAAGTTCCTCATTAGCACTCTTCAAGAAAAATCTTGATGAGCGGATGGGAAATAGGAAATATACCCCAGGGACCACTTCTGTGGCTCTGCTCAACAGGGGCACAGGAAATTATCTTTCCTGGGTGGCATAAGCCAGGGAACCTAGTTGGCTAGGCTTACTTAGGCCCTTGGGCCAATAGCCTAGTGCCTACCTATGAACCTATGTCTATAATATTAAAAGAAAATATCACAAAAGAGCACTCAGTAAATGTACTCAGAATTGTAATTCTTTGAAACAACTTTTATTCTTTATTTTAGAGAAAGCAGAAAGGTTAGTTTTGAAGGGAGGGTGGAAGACACAATGCACGACTTAAATATGGAACTTCTTTGGCAGTTATGTTTGAATGCCACCAGCCCCCTGGTTTAAATGAAATTGTGCCTGTTTTAAGCATGCTAAAGCTACAAGTTGCAAGGTTATAAAAAAAGCATATTTTATTTTTGTAGCCAGTATTTTAAAAGTTATCTAATCATGTAATAACTAGCTGATTACCTGGTCATTTTGTGTGTATCTATATATATAGACTGTTGATTAGCATGTGTTCTTAGAAGAAGTCCTTGGTTGATGGATGAAATCTCTCATCTTCATTAAAGTTCCAGCTTCTTGTTTTACATTTCATCTAGCTTACTTCTTGCTTCAATAGTAGAAGAAATTAGACAAAGGACAACACAGTATACCAAATGAAAGGTGAATGATGAATAAAAAATACACACCAAAATAGAAGAAGACAGGTATATAAAAATGGGTACTTACGTATTATCGCAACCAGATTTCCAAGGGGCAGAAATTTCTAATTTTTTTGCAAAAGTATGAATGTTAACCTGAAAAGGGTTGGGTGAAGTGTGAATTCCTACTGCATCACATTGTTTATAAGTCTGGAAGAGGAATAATGGCAAAATTCCTCTTCCTGAGTAGCGTCAATTCCCAACGTAACAATGAGGAATGTAATAAAGATGCCCGCTACTTCTGAGTCCTGTGAAGAAGGACCAGTTTCTTTCTTACATTTTTTTCTAAATGTTCACTAAGCATTTCATAAAATACACTTTCTACAGAAGAAGTATGCAGAACAGTGAATAAATAAAACTAATATTACAGGTAAAAACTGCTGTCTACTAAATGAATACTGTATGCAAAAGACACTACATTCACTGAATGGAAGTATAGGAGAAATGTCATCCATTTAAATATCATGGTATGCAAATACAAATGTAAAACCCTGAAAGCCACTGTTAAATAATAACAAACAAGAAAATGTCCACAACACGTCCGTTAGTATGGAGTCCAACAGATGGTAAAAAAAAAATGGGCAAAACTACACGTTCAAAAACACATCACTTTCATTTGATACATCTTAGAAAGTGCACTGAAAGGCATTCATACCACTGCCATTCCAATCATTAAATAGTGTGAGGTGTAAAAGTCAGGATCAACCCAACACTCACAGTGGCATGAGTACACATCATCCCAAGTTGGCATACATTCAGAAATTCAGGGAAGATAACATTGGATTATGAAGACTGTGAAGCAGCCCTGAGGTTTATTTACTGTCACAGTGACTCCCGTCGGAAAAGTACATCCCAGAGACAAAATGTGACCGTTACTCCTCTTCCTTAGTCTCACACAATGTGATAGAGTAATATTTAGTACTAAACACACCCCTTTTAAGGCTAACATTAATAGCTTTGGTGAAACACAACGAATTTCTGTCCCTTACAAATCTGGTTGCGATAACACATAAGTACCTAAAAATGTAAACATGGCAGGATTTATTTACTGAGTACTCACACTAAAGTACTAGTTCTGCACTGTTATGTAAGAGAGTGAGAGGAATGAGAAACGAGCTGTGAGTAGAAAGAAAGGTACTCAAGTTAGGTGACATGTCCAGGGCTAAAACAATGACATTTAGCTTTTGATTTGAGATGAGCTTTTAGCTGTGAACTGAAGGTGGGACAAGAGGAATGATCGCTGAGATGGTAGAAGAAGGATCTTTAATGCTCTACTAGAAATGCGTAAGTGCCAGGTGATCAAAGGCAGGGAATCAGGAGCCTTGTTCTTTACATAAGCTGCTATTTGTACTCAAACTCAAATATGAATTTTGATAAGCAGCCATAGGGAGGGAGTGTGAGGAGGATATTAGGGTTAGGGAACAAGAAAGGAGTTTTAGGATTAAGGAGTATGAAGGGAGCCTTATGGTTAGGGAGCAGGAGAGGACATGTAGGGTTAGTGAGGGGACTTTTACATTTAGGAAGCAGGAAGAGTGTTTAGGGAACAATGAGGAAATATATGTCTGGGGGAGAGTGGAGTTGTAGGGTTGGAGAATGAGGAACTGGGTTAGGAACTGGGTTGAAATTTTAGGGTTAGAGTTAGGGTCTTGGTAGGGCTATAAAATGAATAGGGTCAGGTGTTGGTAGGGCTAAATAGTTAAGTAAGATCAAGCCAGTGGGCATTAGATCACTTGCTTTTTCGAGCAAGTGGCAATGAGCAAGTATAGTAGAGCCAATACCCACACTTTATGGCAATGTCTGTTTGAGGAGTGGTCAGTACAGTGCATTTGTGTTTGGGATGATTGAAGAAGTGAACCTGAGTAGTTAAGACTTCTTAGATAATGGGATAGTTTTGGTATAGCTAGTTTAGAGGCTGAGGGAGGGGAGAAGGCTTCCTTGAATTAGTTTGTGTAGCTGAGAGCAGACAAGAAACTCTGTGCCTTGTTGGACAGGTAGCAATTTGGCATTTTTTAAAAGATTTGCAAATGTGTTTCAAAATAGAGGAGAATGTGATAAAGCAACAGATAGAATTAGAGATGGATGTAATAGTGGAGGTGTTCCTTTTGAAGACAGCTGCAGTTAGTGGAGAGACACATTCCAGGTGATCCAAAAAATTACCTTTGCCAGTGCCATTCCTGGTAGGTCTTGAAAGAAATGGATATATTTTATTAGCCCAAAATAGCAGGGGATTGTTTATTTATTTATTTATTTTTTTTTTTTTTATTTTATTCTTATTTTTTTTTTTTTGCATTTAACACTACAATGGTCCAGAGGCAATCCAGCATCCACAAACAATTAAGTAAGTCTTATCTCTCCAGTACACCTCTAGACCTCCACACTCTTCTGCCAACTCACTGGTCATGGGCAAAAAAAGACACAGCATGTTTTACTGACATCAACAAAAGAGAGGATTAAGTTGTCTTGCACTTTACTACTTTATATACCTGGCACTTGCTCTTGCCCCTCCTGTACCTGCTCCATCCCTGCAATTCTCATAGACACCTCATCCTTGGTGCTCTAGTGGTTAGGATTTGGCACTCTGACTACCATAGATTGTTTTGTTTGCAATATAAACAAAGGTATGGCATTTAGGTCCAAGGAAGTAATCGTTCCACTGTATTCAATGCTCATCAAACCTATCATTGAGTACAATGCACGCTTTGGTATGTACCAAACCAGACACATCCAACATTCGGAAAGTCCACAGAGGTTCCTCACTAGAAGAATACAGGGCATAAGTAACACGTTCTGTGCATACAGCCTCAAAGGCCTATCCCAGTATTCTGTCTCCTACAGGCTCCTGAGGGGAGATCTATGCCTGGCATACAATGCATTGTCAGACCCCACCATCATGGACCTCCTGCATAGCCACAAAACAAACAGCACCAGAATTACCCATTCTAAAGACTTAAACCTTGCCTGTGATATAAATAAGACCTGCTGGAGAGACAAGTATGTATCCTGGAGTCTAACCCTTCTCTGGAACAGGCTCACCATCTCTGATGAAGCAGTGTTCCCCCCAACCCAATTCAAGCATAACTTGGACAACTGGATGAAAAACAGGAAATTCATCCCTGGTTTGGCACCTATGTCTCTAATGGACACATGCAGCCTGGAACTTTTCATCTCCCAGGCCTCTGCTTGTAAATGTTTTATTTGAAATTGTGTATTCATATATTCAGTATTAAATATTGTGGTTATATTGCACAGGGGTTGAAAACTATGATTTCATTGTGTGGGGAAACATTGCAACACTGTGACTGGATAATTAAGTTTGATGTGATAATTTTAGTTATATAAATTTCACTGCTTTGTGGTGTGTAAATCATTCCTCAAAAGCAATAGCCGAGGTATCAGAAATACCAGTAAAGATTATTGCAGTTGACCTGCTGGGGCTCTGCGTGCTTTTGTTTTATTTTATTTTATTATTAACAGTTTTGTATTTCCATGTCATTGGAAGCTTCAGCAGTACCTAGAGTGTTCTTGTCACTTTGGAAGTTGTTGTCTAACACTACAGTATATGCATTACTAAACATCATTAATTTTATACCAGTGCACGTACTCCCTATATTATAGATGTATACGATGGAATAGACAAGTATAGTTTAGTTATTCAGGTCATATATACAGGTTTTATATTTTAATTTTTATTTCATTGTTTATTATATTTTATAGTAAGGGCATGTCTTAATATGATAGAAAGGCATTCTGAGATTAGCCCTTGGTCTGTTGTATATACATATGTAGCAAGCCTATGTTTTAGTTGGATAGAATGGTGTTCTGAGTAACCCTTCACCCTATATATCTATATTTGTCTTGTTATATAACCCTGCATGTTCATTTGGGGTGACACTCCTCCACCATGAGATGTAGGATTAGAACTGCCCCTTTGAGTTCAGCTACACTGATGTACAGGAATAGTTTTGATGTCCAAAGGAAGCATTATGGAGATGTCGTTTGAATAAATATTTTGCCATTGTTGTCCCATAAGGGTATATAGTTACACTACATTTCTATACCATAGATATATTTTATATCTGTTGCCTTGTGAATATGTGGTTATGTTTGTTTTATGATGTATATGCATGTGTATAATATATTCCCTAAACATGGTGTGTAGTATATTACTATGTAAATTTAGTGGTAAATACAGCACTTTCTTATAGGTTCTTGTTAATTTTTCAGACACACAACATGTTCCATGTTTCATGTAAAATAAGTAT